>NC_056726.1:1037911827-1038124327 GCF_019279795.1 Protopterus annectens | reverse complement strand
TGACAAAAAACAATTGCCCTGGTAAAGTATTTCCATTAAATGGAATGTATGATAAGGATAAATTAGGGAATTTGAGGAGTATTTTGGAAGAAAAAAATAAATAAAATAAGTGGGGAACAATGAGCAGTTTTCTATTCTATTTTTTTGTACTCCAAAACCCTTAAAATGGAAGAGGAATCAGCATTAAGAGGATTACAGGATACCAATAAGAAGTTACTACAACAGGTAAAAGATGTTAAGGCAGTACAGACCAGTAAAAAGGGATCCCTTTATCCTGTCTTAGCAGGTTTGAAAGAAACTGGGGAGGGCCAAAAAGCAGACACTTTAGAAGAGGACGACAATCCTCCAGTAGCTACTTTACCCCCCACCCCCCCATATGCACCAGTATGGGTAGCTCCTGTGCATGATTCCACTGTTTCCAGAAGGGGTGTATTCAGATGTAAAAATAGAATCAGAAGGGGAAGTGTTAGCAGTCTTAACACAAGCTGAGGAACAGCCTGTTGAGGGTATACAGATGACTGAAGAGCTGTTGCAGCAGCTACCTGCCATATTATGGGCTGCAGATGTTAACAAAGTAGGTATATTAAAATCTGCAGAACCAGCAAAAAATGAAATTGGATCCAGCTAAGCCTCTTCCTAGAGTTCTGTAGTATCTACTGAAGCCAGATGCTGAGCAGGGAATTAAACCTTTAATTCAGTCTTTAATGCACAAGGAGTAATAATGCCATCTACAAGCCTTTGTAACATTCGTATTCTCTTGTAATGAAGACAGGAAAGGATACTTATTGATTTGTGCAAGATTTGATGGGTATAAACAATGAAGTACTACCAACTTTTCCTGTGGTCCCAAACCCAGCAACAATACTGAGTTGCATGCTGCTTACAGCCAAATATTTTTCTGTGAAAGAGCTGTGTTGAGCATTCCTTTCTATCGCTTTCCACCCTGAAAGTCATTTTCTCTTTGCCTCTACTTATAAATGACAGCAGTATACATCTACACGGTTACCACAGGGTTATACTGAATTTCCATCACTAGTTTCTCAAATTCTAAGAAAGGATTTGGACGATGTGACATTTCTGGCTGGGTCTGTGTTAGTGCACTATGTAGATGACTTGCTAAAAGTATCTGATTCTTTTCAGCACTGTTAGCAGGATAAAATACACATTTTAACTATTCTTGCAGAAAAAAGACAGTAGGTGTTGATAGAAAAGTTACGACTATAGTCATCTCAGGTACGTTATCTTGGTCATCTGATATTTCAGGGTAGTAGGCAGATGCTACCATCTCATACTGAGGCAATAACTAAAGCCCCCAACAAACTACTCCGTGTCAACTTGGATACTTCTTAGCTATGATAAGATATTGCAAACAATGGATTTCTAACTATGCAGAAATTCCTAAACCCTTGACAAATCTCTTAAAAGTTGACATACCCTTTGAATAGTGAGGAAGAAAATTAATTTCAGAATTTAAAGCAAGCTTTAACTTCTGCCCCAGCTTTAGGGTTGCCAGATTATGGAAAGACTTTCATTTTATTTTGTCATGACAGAAATGGGTTTGCTCATGGAGTGCTTGCAGAAAAACATGCGGATGACCATCGTCCATTAGCGTACTATAGTACAGCATTTGATTCTGTTGCAAAAGGATTTCCACCATGTTTAAGGGTGATAGCTGCAGCCGCCATTCTAGTCAGTCTTGCAGCACAATCACTGGTGCTCGTGCATGATCTTACAGTAGTCATCCCTCATTCTTTATCATTTCTCTTACTTAATGAAAACTCTCTGATCCATTTCCTGTTCTAAGTACTGCATCTTTGTTGTCTTCTGCTGCGGATAGTGAAGAGTGGGAGTGGGAGTGTGAGTGTCTCTAATATGCTTTCTCCTAGGAATGAATTAAAGAACATTCCTATGGCCAATGCTGAACTAGATATATTAATGGATGGTTCCTGTGGAAGAGATCAAAACAGAAATTTGGTAGCAGGAATATCCATCTGCACCAGAGGTTATGCTCCAACAAAGAAAGAGGATGTATATTCTGCCCAGGTTGCCGAGTTGGTGACTCTACAAAGAGCTAGTGAGTTAACTACAGGGAAAGTTATAAATATCTATACAGATAGACAGTCACTACGCTTTTACTTTTGCCAAACTACATGTGATGTTTTTACATGAAGTGATGATGTGCTTGATTTTAGGAAAGTATCAGCTTTACACCCTGAAGCATCACAGGGGGAAGCTTAAGGACAGATGAAGGAAATCTACCAAGTGGGTATGGCAACACCCAGATGGGCGACTACTGACACCCACCTCCTTGGATGAAGGAAATCTACCGAGGGGGTATGGCAACATCCAGATGGGCGACTACGGACACCCACCTCCTTTGATGAAGGAAATCTACCGAGGGGGTATGGCAACATCCAGATGGCCGACTAGTGACACCCACCTCCTTGGATGAAGGAAATCTACCGAGGGGGTATGGCAACATCCAGATGGGCGACTAGTGACACCCACCTCCTTGGATGAAGGAAATCTACCGAGGGGGTATGGCAACATCCAGGTGGGCGACTAGTGACACCCACCTCCTTGGATGAAGGAAATCTACCGAGGGGGTATGGCAACATCCAGATGGGCGACTAGTGACACCCACCTCCTTGGATGAAGGAAATCTACTGAGGGGGTATGGCAACATCCAGATGGGCGACTAGTGACACCCACCTCCTTGGATGAAGGAAATCTACCGAGGGGGTATGGCAACATCCAGGTGGGCGACTAGTGACACCCACCTCCTTGCTACCTTACCTGGTAAGGGCATATAATTTACTAGCCCATGCAGGTAAGACAATATTATTTAACCAAATTACCCGAAGTTGGTATGTCCCTCATGTCTCTGATTTCTTTAGTATGTTAATAATTGTGTAGTATGTTTAGAACACAATGTTGGCAAAAATGCAAATATTAAAGTTGCATCCATCTTTACTACCACCTTGGAGGTCTTTTGTTAATGTACATCTGGACTCTGACCATATGCTCACGGTCTGTAAGTTATAGTATATATCGGTGTTGGTTTGTATGTTCTCTTCATGGGTAGAAGCTTATGCCTAGGTTTTAATAATGCATTGGTAGAAGAACTTTTTAAACTTTAACACTAGATTAAGTTTTCACTGTCCTAACCATTCACAGTCATCTGAATTGGGAGAGGGTCAACAGCACTTATGTTGAAACAAATCTTAAATAGCCAGAGGCACTTCCCTTAGTATTGAGTATGAGGAGTACATTAAATACTGCAAGGGGATTGAGTCCCTATGGGATATTAATGGGGAGACCCATGGCCATTCCAGCTACTCCCGCTGCATCAAATGATGAATTAACTCTAATAGAAGGTGTCATATTGCCTTACTGCACTAAACGTATTCATTTCTTGTAGTAGTACTACAGAACTGTACAAGAAGCTCTTCCTCAACCTCCTGACCAGCCCTGTCACTAACTGTGGCCTGCTGACTGGGTGCATGTTAAAACCTTCCAAAGAAAGAACTGTTCGAGTCTGAAGTGGACAGGCCCTTTCCAAGTTTACTTACAACCTTTATTGCCATACATTGTGTAGGTTTACCAACCTGGATTTATTCATCACATCATAAAAAAGACTTGTCGTGTGCAGACCCAAGATGAATCAGCTTCGTCGGCGAAGGAAGATTGAAGGACAAAGAGCAAACCATCTACCCCAATGAAGGATTAAAGAAAAATCTACTCAAGATGGCAGTCCATGATGAATCCAGTGGCAACAGATACTTCTACATTTTTCTTGCCATTTCCTCTTACAAACTGGTCAAGAGAAAATAATTACCTGTTGGTTCTTCGACAATATGCCACAGACTTAAATATGACAAACTGTTGGGTATGTTTGCATATACCTCATCTTTCTAAGGCAGGGATTCCCAGGACTCCAATCCCTGAATCAGAAGTGACATCTGAAAAGGAACTTAGTAAGTCTAACTTAGCTTAGCATAATGTGACTGACTTGTCAAAGGTTGTGCTGCTTCAGCATGCAACAACAAATCATGGAGACACATGTTACACAAGAAATGAAACTGTATCACTGGGAACCAACAGATCTAATGCCACTAGACATGAACATGTTTTGAACTCTTTCCATCTAAAAAAGCTATGACTGGGGGTGTGGCATGGGCATGATAGAGGACCGTTACTATATTTGCTGCAATTGTGCCTGTCACTGATGGCCTACAAACTGGTCTGGATGTTGTTGTGTGGGCTATATCAGCTCTGCTATTCAACATTTCAAAAACCCTCCAGCAGGCAGACTGAGAAATAAACATGCAATTCACTGAACAAAACAAGTATTTTCAGTCTTTATTCCTGGGCACAGAGTGGAGAGAACAAAATTCAAAACCACTGTGCTTGCTCAAGTGCTTCATAAGGTAGTAAGTCACACTTCACATCACATCAGGATGGCAAATCGAGAAATGACTGAAATACGAACTATGGTACTATAAAACTGGCTGGCACTCGACAATCTTAGTTGACACGGGGGTCATGTGCCCTCACTGGAAGTCGTTTTTATTTCTATATCAATGACTATCATGATGAACAAGAAAAATTGTCCAATTTCATGGATCAAAGGACCAAGGACCTGGACAGTACGAACAATGGACACTTTTTGGATGACTGGACAGTGCATTTGGTAACTTAGGAACCAGTATATTACAAGGTATCATTACAATAACTGATATTATTCTTTTAATTCTTTTAATATGTTTTGCTATAAAGTCTATGATTACAAAATGCTTGACCTTACCAGCATGTGCAATGCCACTCATGAAAGTACCTGATAATGAACTTACGGTAAAGGAAAATCAAATCACTGTAGATTATGAATATTATGATCCTGAGACATATTTTATCAAATTAAAAAGAATTAAAATATAATTGTTGGTGTTTAGGACACTTTCAGTGTTAAATGGGGGGGCTGTTGTGGAAAAATATTGGGTCTCATGTTTATTCTTTACTAAATACATACTTACTTGTAGTTTTTTAACAAACAAGTCTAATAAAATGGATGATCTGTTTATGTCAAGGGAAAGCTGAAAAACAGATGCATAATTATGCAAGGTATATTTCCATACAAGTACTAGCCTTATATTTTAAACCCGCGGTGGTGATGCTGAGGTAGAGTTGTCGCCTCACAATGAGACGCTGTCCGGTTCGATTCTCAGCTAGAGCGTCTTCTGCGTGGAGACATGCGTGAATGGGCGTACCTTCGTTGAAGGTTGTGTCAGGGCTGGCAACTTGGTACGTAAAAATCAACTAACAATCATTAGCAGACCGGAGTTCCGCTGTAGCGACCCCTAACCGGGAAAAGCCAAAAGACACAACATTAGCCTTATATTTTAAGTGCTCTATAACTGCATTTTCTTTAATAGCAAACTATAGTGTACATACAGATAATCAAAGGCAAAGTAAGTGCTAAAGGAGTTAAGCAATGTTATGTTAGAAGGTCTAGTTTCAAAAAGTTAATAAATTAAATTGTGATAGATACCCATGGAAACCAGATAAATCAAATAAGGAACAGTTACACTCTGGCCTTCTCAGGCTGGGGGGGGGGGGGTGAGTCTTTGTGTGACTGGTACTGAACGTTGCAAGGCTGAAAGACAAATTTAACACGTGGCTCATGTTTCAAAATGCATATTTGTGAAGTGTCCACATGAAGCTCCAAGTGAGAATAACAAGGAAAAATTATTTTAAAATGTACAGATTTGTTAAAAGCAATGTAATGTCAAAGTCCTGTATGCATGCAGCTGACAAAAAAGTATATATGGAGTGTTCTCTTTGTTTCTTGAGACTATTGTGAAGATTTTAGCAGTCTCCCAGTGCTGTTTATGGAATAAACAAGTACTTTGCGCATCCTAAAGTGTGACTGAGGCAAAATGTAAATTCTTTGTTATTTAATTTGTACTTTAACATTATCCAGTACATGAAAAATATGCTTCAAACTATAAACATAAAGAAGAGACAAACACAGTAGCTGAAGAAACCTTTATTACCAGGTTATTTTCAAAAAAGTTAAATTTTTTACTGAGTTACATTCAAGAAATTATATTATGTGTAACAAAGTGTTATAATGAGATGGCTTCCTTTTTTTTTTTTTTTTTTTTTACTGTTTTCCAGAATAAGTAAGAGTTTCAGATAACTTAGATATTACAAAATATAAAGCCTAAATATTACAGGAAATATGATATAGTAGACAATTACAACAGTAAAATATAACATTTAAATAACATAACTATTTACAAAGGTGTCTGCGCATTTTGAAAGAAATTATTGCATGAAACAGAACTAATTTCCAATCAATTAGAGATATTATCCATTTTCTCTAGAGTTTCTAATACTATTATCCAAATATTCAGGTATGATGCAATTTTGTTAGTTCTTTTCTTAACAGTCTTTATGTCCATTTGACCAACTGACATGGTAAGATTTTTAAATTCCTTAAATGTAGAAGTATGTTTTTTTTCCAATTAATGGTAATTATCTTTCTGGCTATAGACAACAAAGTCCATAGAATTGATAATCTACTTCTTGTAATACAGTTAGGTGTAGGTGAGTTAAATAAAACCAGTGTTGTAGTTAAATTAAAGTTGTCATTAAATATGGTTTGAAAGAAAGAGTTTATATTGTTCCAGTAATTTTCTAGCTTTATACAGTCGTAGAACACATGATCCCAATTTGCTTTTAATTTCTTTTCACATCTCCAACAACTATCTTGTTTATCGGCTTTCTAATAAGAACAATTATTTCAAATGTATTAGAACAATTGCTACTTTAAGGAAGCCTGCTTTCAGCAGTACTGACAGTCTTAAAGGGACAGTACCTTAATTAAGAATTACTACAAAGATCCAAATATTCACTAGGCTCTCTGCTATTCTGGCAATTAAATAATGATACCCCTACTCCACTTTCTGTCAAATTCATTCCAATCATCCAATCATACAACCACAGACGTTACTCATACTCAGGGACAGCCCTACAAACACCCACAATAAAACCATTTCAATGGTATAGAATTGCTAGGACTGTAGAATATTGGAATGAGCTAGAAATAACTGGAAGAAACTGGAATGAGGCTGGAATGGCTTTATCTATTAATTACCCACAACTGTGCTGAACAGGTACCAGTCTCTCCTTTATGTGCTAAATCTTCTTGTACATTTCAGAATAAAGTCTGCAAACACTGTAGTTCAGTTACGAATGCTTTATTATGTACAGTGGAGGTAAATTTCAATAATATTTGAATACCGTCTCTAATAACAGTGTTGATAAACTGAAATAGTCTGTAGCTTCTGTCCGTGGTTTTACCAGTATCCTCCTGAATAATATCAATATTCTGGAATGCTGGATATTTAACCTGACTTCTGCACTCATACTACAGTGTCTATACTGCAATGACTTTCTGCATATCAGTCCAAATGAATTGACTGTGTCTGAAGTATTTCCTAATTGTACCAAAACTCTGTAAATGTCTACATGCCTCCTTAACCTTGGTTCCCAAGCCTCGTAACATACCAAATTGTGTTTGCACTAAAATATACTGCACATTCCGTTCTTATCAGTAATCTTGACTGAAGGTTATTTTCATTGACTGAAATTGTATGTACACTCTGATGGCCTGCTTTAACATGGCTGCATTTCTAGACTATTTTATTTTATTTTACATTTGTTGACTGGCTAAGTCTAATGGAATATATGTCCATTTTCAGTAGAGGCCCGGGGAGATAAGCTCCAATAACACAATTATAGAAATGAACAGTACAATATTTTAACAGATGATAATAGTTCAATTTCTTGCTATTTAACAAACTTACAATATTCCCCCCCTCCTACCTAAAATATGCTGCAGATGGTATTGCTCTCCCAATCAGCATCATTATAAACAGATCCATAAATGAATCCTACATCCCCAAACTTTGGCGCTCAGCTTATATCATCCCTCTCTATAAAGGAGGCAAAAATACAAGTGTCTCTAATTTCCGCCCCATTGCTCTGCTCTCCCCAGTCTCTAAAATCCTTGAAAAATGCATTCACCACCAACTTATGCCACTCCTAACCCAAAACAATCTTCTCACACCCACCCAGCATGGTTTCCGCCCAGCCCACAGCACCATAACCGCCCTTCTCTCTTTTCTTGAAACTGTCAATCAAGCCAGAGACTCTGGACACCTAGTTTCTACTGTTTTACTAGATCTGTCTAAGGCATTTGACACAGTTTCCCACAACCACTTACTCAACCATCTCTCAAACCTTCACCTCTCAACAAAAACTCTATCCTAGTTCTCTAGTTATCTATCAGACAGATCTCAGGCAGTCAAATGGAAGAACTCCATCTCTTCCTTCTTACCTTCCCCAACAGGCGTACAACAGGGATCCATCCTCGGGCCTATACTTTTCAATATTTTCCATCAATAACTCCCACACTGCTATTCCAGATGCAAAAATCATTCAAAATGCTGACGATTCTACCTTAGTCTGCTCTGCTACTAACTTCTCTGAACTGCTGACAAAAACTCAAACTGCATTCTCCACAGCAGAAAACTGGATGCACCAAAACCACCTCTCTCTCAATGCAAATAAATCTAAAATCCTACTACCCCCCCCAAGACCTACTCCTATAACAAAAAGGAATTCAAAGTCCTTAGCCTATCCAACTCACCCATAGAAGTGGTACCTACTGCTAAACTCCTAGGCATAACTGTTGATGAACACCTCAAGTTTGACACCCACATTCAACAAAACATTAAAAAAAAACACCAAAAGCTAGGTATGTTGTATAGGAGCAATTGCTTTCTCTCTAATTCCACTAGGCATACTCTGACCACTACATATCTTCTTCCTTCCTTATTATATGGTGCTCCTCTCCTAACCAACCTGTCCACCTCTACAACCTCCAGACTCGACAACTGCTATAATAAAATCTCTAAATTTGCCACCAGTTCCAAACATTCCACCCATTATTGCCTCGCCCTTCAATCCTTGAATTGGCTAGAAATTTCTAACCACCTGGACTACCTGCAACTATCCACAGCACATAGACTTATATTCCATCCCATAAAATGCCCTGCTCTAGCTAATATCCTTCCCCCTTATATTCCTAACAGAACACTTAGATCTGAGCACCACAATCTAATTGCTATCCACAAACCTAAGCGCCCTGCTGGCCAACTGCTCCTCTCTTATGCTCTAGTCAAAAAATGGAATTCCCTTCCCTCCACACTAAGAACCACATCTAACTCTGACAACTTCAAAAGCCAACTTTTCAAACGCTTGTCCACTAAATGGAAATGCACCTGCCTCCACCCTACTTAATCCTTGCTATCTTTATGCCCTAGGGGTCCTTTCCCCTGGTACTCAGCTCTCTTAATCTCCCACAGTCTCATACCTACAACCCTTTACAAGCTCTCCTTAACTTCTTTAGCTTCACTATCTTTAACCAACTTAAATTCCTAGAGCTGTACTCACTTGACTAAACCTGTAATTAATGTAAATATTGTGAATAATTTTCTACTTTCTACTTTAATTATGTATATAAAGCAAGCATAATCTGATTCTTCAACAAATGTAATTTAACTGACACTCACTCTCAACATTCATTTTCCCTTGCATCAAAAGTAACTGAAACACCCTTAACTTCTCTCTTAACAGATTCTTCCAACTATGCTTGTTGTACATTCTTATTTGTGTTTCCCAGTACAGTGTTATCTTGTATACTCCTGCATTTTATTGTAATTGAACTTGTACAATGCTTTCTTGGAGCTTTTCTCCCCAGCCTCCACTGAAAACGGGTCATGTTGACCCAGTGGACTTCCCCGGTAACCAAACTGGAAATAAATAAAATTAGAATGATATGCAAAGAGAATACTGTATTTTTGTCTAACAAAACACATTTGAATGAAACCTGATCTTAGAACTCTTCCTGAAGACACCTATACAAACATAGGTATATATTTCTGTAGTTACTTTAAAATATGAAATATAAAATGAAGACACACGCCTAACCTTCCATTTTCAAGCCTATACAAGGTCAATTCTACTAACTGTATTTATGTAGGACTTAGTCTATAACAACTGCCTCTGAAATTACTGAAATGGGATTTACTTTTGTAATTACTTTATAAATTAATTAATATGATCTGTGAAGAATACTATAATGATGACTAGAACTAATATAAAATATTTTTTCTTTATCTGGTAAATAAACTTGCTATTCTAATTTTGACCAGTAGGTCTGTTTGGACTGAAGTCTCTTAACTTTATGATTTAATTATAACTGGACAATTTTTTTAACACGTTATATCTGGTAAACTCTCTTTTTACACTTCCAATATATGTATCTTGAAGCATAATTACCATATACTGTATTAATATGTTTCTGTGAATCTTCAGCTAGATTTGCTACTAATAATCCTATTTACCTTTTTAAATTTCTATGTGCTGTAATAAATGTCTGACTTTTAAATGTCTGCCTTAAATACCTGTAAATATTTATGCGCTATAATAGTAGAAGTACCTTTACTAAAACCTACGTCAGTGTCTGTTTAAATTTCTGTCTAATGTATTAGGTAATACTAGGTAATTAAATTTACAGATTACAGTGCACATTAACAAATTAAGCCTGGCCTGTTATGCCTTGAGTATATTAAATAACTATTACTACTTATTCCTTAGATAAATTGTCTTAATAAGCCTGTTATAAATAATTCTGTCACTTTACACTAATGACACAATAATGTGAAGTGTGATGTAACTGTATGTTGCAAACTGTCTAGTAATGCTGTTAGAAATGTATCACAGAGTATGAATGTTATATTTGAAATCTGACTGAAATGTACTAAAATGAACTCCTAAATGAGTAGGAATTCCATCTTCTGAAACTTGACTGAAATTTACACTAAAGTGATAAGTGTTATATTCTGGAAATTAACTAAACTAATATTAAAGGAATACCTTTCCTGCCAGTGTTATCTAAACACAGTTAAAAGCATAAACTGAAAACTAGTGCTGTTATACAATTGTCTGAAAACATAAAAACATTTGCATACTTGCTTTAACTCTAATCTGCATAAATGCATCTCAGCTGTGTAAATATTTTAATTTTAAAGAGTACTTTAATTTAGATAACTGAAACACATTTAAACAAACATTGAAATAAAAACAATTCTTACTTCAGGCTTTGATGGTCTTGTCTTTCTGTAGATACTTGACTTGTGCACCACAGCTCTTGCAAAGTTTAGGCTTTACTCTGCATTGTCCCAGTCACTGCTGAGGTATTGGAATAGCTGCCTCAATGTTCAAATGTCCTTTTCTTTTACATGTAGGCACTCCACCCCCCCCCTCCCATCTCCTGTGCAAGGATTGGTTGCTGATGTAATATTTTCTTGACTGTATTTATACATGTATTCTGGAAAATCAAACTGGAAATTATTTAAATATCCAAAACTGACGGTGTGTCTTTTTGTAGCAACATTTGCAAAGCACAAAGAAGTAGGATCAGGTTCTTAAAATAACATTTGCAGCTTTCACAATTATAACTCAACACCATTACTTGTTGCCCTGACTTTATTTACATTTTTTCTGCATGAAATAAATATGTGCTACTAATAAACTCTTGTAAATCTGTAAGCAAACTGACAATGTACTATAGTGAAATAGACCTATGTTACTGAGCTGGCTGGTAATGTTCATAGGTTCATAGTTTAATACAAAGCTAACTGCCATTGGAAGCCATTTTAAGCCTAGTCAATTATCCCTTGTGATACTCAAACCCTGCACCCTGTGTTTGTAAGGCAAACACCTTAGCCATTAAGCCACCCTCCCAACGCTGTTATACAAGTCTGTGCCTCTGGTGTGCTTGGTAAACTGCACTTTCTGCATGAAATGTATACATCTTAAACTGTTTATACATATACACATTTACTACTAGAGTTGAACTTATCTGATTCTGGAGCTTTAAGTGTCTGTCCTTTATACAACTATGTGAAGCTTCTTCGTTTCCTAACATGAGATATGAATCTATGGCTTTAATGATACAATATTTATGTTGCACTCTTTTCTTGCATGGGATCTACCTTTTGACTATACTGTCACTTTTAAAATGTAGCACTGGCTTCAATTTCTACATTCTGTAAGCTAGCAAAGCATCGTTTAATATCTGTGAATGCTTTTCTGTCTCGGTCTTTATCAAAATATTATTTATGCATTGCATCAATTTACTACCATAGTTCAAACAATGTCTGCTAAACAAAACAATGAACACAAATAATTCATTTGCCAGATCTGTAACTGTAAACCTTTTATTCTGCTAATTAACTGTCTTTTATGGTATACCATACACTTGTTTTCAGAATGGTAAATGTGTACTAGCCTGAAACTGTTACCTTTTTTGTCCTTGCTGGCCATTTCCAGTCTATCTTTGCTTTTCTGAGAATAAGATACTGTTTCTGAAAATGTGGTAACTTGAATCCCTGGCAACTGAACCAGACGTGATTCTACCTTTAACATATAAATCTGCTTGTTTCTATCATAACCAATTTTTTTTTAAATTATGTACATTTGCACAATCTACTGCATACAAATTCTTACAAGTGTCAATTTAGGTTCATAGGAGGTTACTAGGCTAGCAACCCTACAGCCCTTACAAGCCTAGTCATGTTAATCTGAAGTTGCCATATTGGTCCTTATTAAGCAAGCATATTTTACAGAGCTAGTTTATGATCAACACAGACTCCCATGTCCATGAGAGGCATGTGTGCCAACCTAGGGTGAATTTGCATTCCCCCATCTATTTGGCCAAGTTGCATTTGAACAGGGTCAGTGAGTAGCTCTGCTTTATATGTATTAGAAGTTTGTTCCAGAGTAGCTGCAGTCTCTGGGAAATATTTGTCTCTCCAGTATGTACTGTTAATGTCGCAAGCTAGGTTAAGATCCTTAGAGCGAGTGACTCATGCCATTAGATTTGTGTATGCAAAGCATATCTATCAGGGCAGGTTCAAAGACTGCCTTGTAGACCAGGCACAAGTCTCCTCTTAGTAGCCTATATGATACAGAGGAGTGACAGAGCTTTTAGTCCACCCATGTACGTCATGGTTTGGAGGCCCTGTATTTTCTTAGTGAGGAACTTCTGTGATCTCTCCAGCTGCTGCGGGTGCCTGTTGAGGTATATACAAAAGGAAGCATTGTACTCTATTAGTGGTCTACTGAGGGTCAACACAGTGGGACTATAACATCCTTGGATGTAAATACGATGCCCTTACTTATTAGGTGTGCAACATAGAACGCTTTCCTTACCACAGAGGCAACTTGGTGCTTGAAGTTCAGATTGCTATCTACTGGTGTTTTTATGCTTCACACCACTAGGTTTGAGCTTAGGGGGATGTTATCAATACTGTACTTAGCTGAGAATTTTACCTTGCCAAAGGGAATAATAGTGCACTTTTTTGTGTTTAGTTTCAGACTGCGGCTATGGCACCAGTCATTTTTCTGTGTTAGGTCTTCCTGTAGTACATAACCATCATTGGGGAACTCAGTGATTGCACCCAATTTGCAATCATCGGCAACATTTCTAAGTCAAAGGTTAATTTCCCTGGACTTCCAAGAAGTAGATTACAAACAGTAAAGGACCCAGCACAGAACCGTGTTGTATGCCACTGGTGACAGGTCTACTAGTAGAGGTGAAGTCCACAACTTTGACAGTATGCATTCTGTCGGTGACCCAGTTGGCTACCCATCTTGTGACGTAAAGGTTAATCCCTAATTGAGAGAGTTTTTCAATGATACCCGAGTGGGGGATTGTGTCAAAAGCCTTGACCAGGTCAAGATAGGCAGTATGCACTGTCTTACCTTCATCCAGGGCTTTGCTGACTTTCTAGAAAAAGTTCACGAGCTTTAATAAGCATGATCTACCCTTAATGAAGCCAAACTGGGTTGGGTCAAGAGTTTGAAGGTTGCCTGTGTCCTTGTTGATAAGGTCCATGATGATTCTTTCCATGGCCTTGCAGATGAGACTGGTTAGACTTATGGGTCTAAAATTGCCAGGGTCTGTTGATTGCTCCACTTTGTAGAAGGGGATTACTGTTGCTGTTCTCCACTCTGTTGGAACAAAGTCAGTTCTCAGGCTATGGTTAAACACAGTGCTAAATGGCTATGCTAGGTCCTGTTTTAGATTACTTAATCAGCCTGGGAGGTTAGCTGGTTCCACTGAGGCAGTGTTTTTGGCCTTGGAGAGTGCAGATAAGACCTGATGTCTGAACACTAGGGAGAGGACTGGTGTCCGGTATGCTGTGAGGTATGCATGGTGGGGCCAAGGGGATTATGTCTTCACCAAATCTGTCAGTTAGCAGGTTGGCGATTTCCTCCAGTGCAATATGAGTGGTACCTTCTATTACCAGTTTTGCACAAAGCTGGGCATTCTCTTTCAAGTACTAAACATAATTAAAGATTGCCTTATGATTATCCTTAGCTAGGGACACTGTTTAGCTTCATACTTAGCTTTAGACTATTTCATTAGATTTCTGATTTGCTTGTTCAAGCCGAGGAGGGAATTTTTCCTCTGCCGAGTCAGTTCCCTCTTACTTTTTCTCTTTTTAAATAGAGGTCCACCAGGGTGACTTGTTTTTTTTCGGGAGGACCTAGTGTTGATCCAGTCAGGTACAGTCAAATCTATACAGCTGCTTAAGTGTTTGTATAGGGCATATGAGAACACCTCTGCATAGGAATCATTGTTGTCTGCGAGTGCAGGGGTACAAAACTTTTTATACACTTGCTTAGTAGTCTGAAGTTAGCTTTGGAAAAGTTCTTCATTAGTTATTTCAAATAAGACAGTTTTATGGTCTGACCTTAACAGTGAAGGCATAACACAGGGGGAGTACAGTGACTCCACATGTTGGTGAGTACTATGTCTAGGACAATGGTAAGTACTATGTCTAGGACATTTCAGCCCCTTGTGGAGGTTCAGACTATCTGTTCCAGAGTATTTGAATTAAGTACAGGAAACTCTGGGCAAGCATATTTGCACTCATATGACCCAGTTGATGGAAGGATAGTTGCAATCACCCATGACTCAGGTGTTGGTCTGTATGGCGAGTGATTCCAATAAGTCCAGGTAGGCAGTTTGATTTTCTTGGTTCATGGTGGCAGACCTAAAGCTAGCAAAGATGTGGTAGGGTACTTTGCCTAGAGTGAATTGGACATGGAGTAGTTTGACAGTCATACTGTTTGACCAGTCTCGAGGTGTACTTGGCTTCAATGAAGATGGATACCCCTCCACCTTTGGTTCTTTTACAGTCATTTTGAGGTCTGGACATATGGAAGGCATTGCTGTCAGAATCTTCCAAGGTTAGGAGTGCTTCCAGGGAGAGCAGCTTCATGTTTAGACTTCTAGCATTAATCAGCAGAACCTTGAGTTTGTCTTAGATTGGATTTTTGTATGTTGGAAATTTTGTTGTTTTGACATTGCCTAAAAAAGGCTCTATGAGGAGGCAAGCTCCTTTGCCAGTATCTGAAAGCTTAGAGGAGACAGGTGTGGACCATGTCTGGCTAAGCAGTGTGACCAGTTGACCATGTCATCCCAGGCTGAGAGATACTGGATCTCCAGGACTGACACCAGAAGCAAATCCAATTTCTGAAGTCAATTATTTTTTGTTTGTACTGTGGCATCATCCTGGGAGAAGGCAGAATGTTGCTTAGGGCTAGGGTCATACCTGCCTGGGACACAGTATGAGTTCAGTCATGTCTCTCTTCATATAATCCAGAGCAGTACATCTGAAGTCATTCACCCCAACATGAATTATGACAGACTAATAACAGTATTTGTTGTTGAGTGACCTGAGTGCCTGCATGAGCTGATGGATCCCGGCACCTGGCAGGCAGCTTACTGTGACCTTCCCCTTGTCCAGCCTGGTGAGGGGAACATCTTTGTGTCTCACTATAGAGTCAGCCTTGACCAAGACATTTGGTTTAGAGGTATTTTGCCTTAGGGGCTTATTTGTTGAGACACCTTTGCATGTGTTATTATGTGTAGTGGTTCCTATCTGCACAACAGTGGTTGCACTTTACATTTGTGAAGTCTCTGAACTTTTGGTAGCATTCTAGTGAGTACCTCCACTTATGGGAGTCTATGTGTTGTGTCTTTAGTTTGTGTGAGAGGTGAAGAGTGTGTAATGACAAGCTGGTATCTGGTCTGCTGTAACATGA
Organism: Protopterus annectens; assembly: GCF_019279795.1. Taxonomy (NCBI): domain Eukaryota; kingdom Metazoa; phylum Chordata; order Ceratodontiformes; family Protopteridae; genus Protopterus; species Protopterus annectens. Next base: position 1,038,108,076 of record NC_056726.1, on the reverse strand, counting down.
GAGATAAGTGATTCTAATTTCATTGTGTACTTATCTCTCTCACGTAGGGTATTTGTTTACTGTAGGAGTACATGGTTGTCAGTATACATGAGGCAATTACTACATTGCCTCAGTATTCCCATGTCAATCAGGCTGGCCACAGAAATGATGGGAAACTGTTTGTATATTACAGCAGGTTTTTACTGTATGAACTATTAGAGAAAGGAGTGTACTACACTGACCAGTTTTTTGTGCTGCAACTACCAAGGGTTGTTAAATTGAGGGTTGTGGATGATAGGTGTGGTAACACTGCTCCATGCACAACTATGTTTCTTTTAGGGCAACAGAGAAGCTTCTGAGGGCTCCACAGAGAGCTGTCCAGTGAAAAGTTGGGTTTCAAGGCATTTGCATCTATACTATCTGTATGCACTACTGTACATTCTGTAGCATTTTTATTTTTCCATAAAATCTTGTTACTGAAGTCTAAAACAAAATATAACTCTGATGACATGTCCAAACCCAGTGCAGAATGGTTATACTCAAAACTGCTTACTGCTGTAACCCTTGACCCTTCAAATCCTTACATAGCCGATTATGTGTCCTCTAGCAGATGTCTATTTGTAACTGAAATTTATGTGTTTGTATCAATCAGTACATTATTCTATAATTTATTTGCTGTAAACAATGAAATATTGTAATCTCTGTCAACATTAAACAATGACAGATAAATAATCTGGTTTGGTGCTGTACAGATACACTCTTTATAGATAAGATGAACATTATTTTTTATAGAACTAGCAACAACACTGACTTAAGCTATGGTATGTATTTCTTCTTTGTTTTACCCTGAGGCAGTCGCTGCTGATCACAGAACCACTCTAACAATGACTAACTATGGTAATATAGGGTACATGGGTTTTCACATGGCTAGGCTTGTGAAGGCCCTAAGGCCATTAGCCTAGTAACCTTCTATGAACCTATGAATATCATTGGCTTGAGGCAAGGTATGCATTTCTTCTTTGCTTTCCTCTGGTCTGTATATCATTTCTGCTGGTGTTTACTTTATCCAACTGAGCAAAATCTGCACTCTAATCTGTTTTACCACCCCCCCCCCCCCCGTGCAATATTTGCACTGGCTTCTGAAAACATCAAACTAGAATTTATTATATTCTGAACATTTGTATTTGAAATACACCGACTGAGTTTACATCTGTATCTGCGATACTGCAGCTTAACTCTATATTTTGAATTACATGTGCTGTAGCATTTATACCAGTTTTTGAAAACTGTGTATAACAATTTGTTATTTAATCAGAAACCATACTGACAGAAGCCGACTCATTCTGCGAATCCTGACAAAGTGTTACAGTCTGTTTCTGTGTTTTTTGCATCTAGAAAGATTTAACATTCCTGAACTAATAACAATGAAATGAGTATTTCTGCAACAGAGTTTTTTTTAGACAACTTTACCTAATTTTTAACTTTAAACCACACATTTACTGGTGCCTTTATTGTAGAAGTACTTGACATATTTATACAATTTATATTTATTGATGTATTTAAACCTGTCTGAGATTTACTGTCTGACTTAGTTAGAAAATGTACCCTAACAAAAATTAATGCTCACATTTGGAATAGTTGAACTTGCTTTAAGAGGGTGGCCTGCTGTCTCACAGCAGTTATAACCTCTGTATTCCAAGGAATTTTCTTGGATCTGTGACACCACACTGGGAACTTGAGAGATTGTCGCCTGCTTTGGAGATGGTGAAGTTTTCTTAAACACTGCTGTTAACTGGATAATGTCTTTTACGCTGGTATCTTGGAGAGTCTGAATTTCTTTGAGACTTTACTGTAAATGTTCTGAAGTAATGTTTGAAATAAACACTGCTGCTCTGTAAAATACACAGCCTGACTGCTGATAAGGTTGCTATGGTGTTTTGGGACTTAACTGCAAAAATTGTCCCTATTGATGGTGGCTCACCATTGTAAGAACTGACAAAACAGTAGAATACTGGAAATAACTGGAATAAACTGGAATGACTGTCTTTATCTGTTAATTATCCAGAACTGTGCTGAACAGATGCCAGTCTCTCTCCTTTATGTGCCAAATTTTCTTGTACCTTTCAGAATAAAAGTCTGCATACATTGTACTTTGGTTAAGAATGCTAAATTATGTACAGCGGAGGAAACTATTTGAATACTGCCTCAAATAACAGTGAAACTGAAATAGTCTGTAGGTTCTGCATTCATATTCTAGTAAAAATGTCTATGGCTTCTGCACTATCCTGCTAAGTAATATCATTAACATTCTGGAATGCTGGATATTTGTCCGGACGTCTGTACTCATACCCAAGTGTCTGTACTACAGTGACTTTCTGAATATCAGTCCAAACAAACCTTTGTGCATACAAGTCCAAACAACCATTTCCTAATACCCTTTAAATGCTACATGCCTCTTTAACCTTGGTTCCCATGCCTTGTGCCATACAAAAATATGTTTCTACCCAAATGTACTGTACATTCCGTTCTTATCATTTTTCTTGACTGAAGGTTATTTTTACTGATTGAAATGCTTTAAATGAAACTGTATGCACACTGTGAAGGCCTGCTTTAATATGGCTGAATTTCTAGACTTGTGCATTTTTCTAACAAAACACAAGTAAATGAAAACCAATGTTAACAAACAGTTTCTCTGTCCTAGCCCACATGCTTTGGCAAGCTCTCTCATCTAACTTAAAGGAACTTTTTGGAGTATGATTCAGCATCTGTCCGAATTCATACTACATTTAGCAAAGGCCCTACCGGATTTATCCAAAGTGTTAGAGTCATAACAAAACTTGATCAGAAACAATTTTGAATAACATTGGGAAATCATACAAGAAATCAGCTTTGGACTCTTGAAGTTGTTCAGAGAATCTCCTACATTCACTTATTAGGTTAACAGGGCAATAGCTGTACAAGTAAATAACAGTCAGGCCAGCCAGGTGGGCAGAATCCTCATACCATATGAATCTTTGTTATTAACAGATCCACAAACACAATAGGCAAAGAACTGTTGGGACTGTATATGGTTTTGGAAAATGTTATGACTATATATGCATTTATGGTCAAAATATACTGGTAAAATCCAATTGTAAGTCACTTCAGAACATCTTTCAACATCTACTTCATCATGTATCATTATAGAGAATGCTGCTGAGCCCCTAAGAATTTGACATTCCTGTAACTTATAAACCTGGATAGCAGGTACTTATGTCTGATACCCTAAGCAAACATACATAAAACAGACTGATGAAAACATGCTAAATAATTGAAAAGTGCCAATAGCAGCCATTTATTTCCTAGTTTTGGAAGGGAGACAGAGCAAATTCAAAAAGAAAAAAAAAATGTTGCATCTCTGTATTAGTTTCAGTTAACAGCTGCAATCCTAAAAGGATAAAACTCATTTTAATTGTAAATCCATATTTTACCTTCAGTGATGGATTTGGATTTGGATATAACCAAACAGCAATATTTCCATTTCTAAGAAAGCAGACACTGGTCAGGATATCTGAGGCACGTTTTGCAAAAGAAAAGTAAAAGCAAACAAGAGACATCATATTTTAGCCTTGGATGTCCATTCAAACTGAAGCGTAATCAATCGGGTCCTGTTTCCATGTGTAATGTGCTGCAAAAATCTGAAATCTGTTCCTTGCTAGACTATCCCTGGGCAAAAGCTGCATTAGATTTGCTGCAACTCCAAAACATACAATACCCAGTATGTCTTGACTTTTATGTTTAATAAAATACTATGAGATATGGAGGCTGAGAGAGATGGCAGACAAACATTTCATTTACAATACAAGTTTTGCTAGGCATGGAATCTGTAGATATTGTACACTGTTACTTTAGAGAGTGATGTAAAGTTTAAGAAGTTGTGATGTCATAGATCTGCCATGGAATGAAAATTCTATTACATCATCAGAAACCCAAAATGAGCGCAAGCCAATGGTCAAATGTACTTTGGATATCAAGAAAGACTGCCACCTCTGACATCTGGAATTCTACAATACTCATTTACAGCTAGTATGGCTATCCCATGGATACAAACCAAGAACAGAGTTTCTTACTTCACTGATGTTGTTACATCTACAACAAATACCATTAAGCAGGGGACAGCACATCAAAAAGATAATAATGCTAACAGTGTAGGAAAGAAAACCATCATTCAGTAAGGAAATATTGTAAGGATACTAGACCTGGTGGACACAGATCACAGACATCAGGAAGTGTTGTACCATAAGCTGATAAGACACTAAGTTCATAACCTTTTACAACACCAGAAATGGTTCTGTTTCAATTACAATGCAAACAAAACTGTAGAATTTAACAAAAATGTTCCAAGAAGGGGAAGAATAGCACATTAAGTTTCTTTCTGAAGATCAGAAAATTTTATTTATCTTTATTTACTGTGAAAGTCTGATTGGGTAATACCCATTTTCAGAAGAGTCCCGGGGAGAAAAGCTCCATTTGCTTACATTGCAATATACCTAGTTCCAGTTAAACACAGAGTAGTTATATTTCTGTTTACATTTATACACACACCAGTACTTACATTTTTACATTCTAAGATTTACAGAGGAGGAAGTTAGTAAAGAGAAAGCTCACATGCAACTTACTGGATTGTACAGGCAGTGTTTATGTAAAAACATTGTTTTGTCTGGATCCGTTTGTATTGCTGAGCACTGTTTCTTAGCCATCTTTTGTTGGAGAGGGGCCCCTTGCACCCTTGTACTCTGGGACCCATCTGATAGAAAGTTGTTAGCACCATGTTTTCGCTAGTTTAAAATGAGCTCAGCCGAGGTTGTGGCAACTGCTACTGTTTTGTCATTTCAGTGAGAGGTCAAGAATATTCTGTTAAGGAGAGTATTTGGAGAGCACTGTATGGTGAGCACAAAGTCTTAACCTTGTGATGAGCATATGCAGGACCAGGACTGTTTACGATGTTTAAGCAGGTTTAAAACAATTGAGTTTAAGAATTTGTTACTAGAATGAAGGTCCCTTGCGGGACGGTAGGCCAGTAATAAGATTTGTAGTGCAGGTTATTTTTCTGGATGATGAATGATTTTGTGTGTTGTAGTTAGTTGTGACTATGTTAGGTAGTTGTGCAGTTTAAGCCAGTTTAATTGCTTTGAGCTATGACAATGGTGGGTTTTATAATAGAGACTGATGGCAAATTTAGCCATTTTACTGTAGCAGGAGGCAAGTTTCTTTCTCTGAGGAGTATTATTTAAGTTTGTTAGGACAGGAGCAACATGTAAGAGAGTTGGCAGCAAGAATGTGGTGGTTAGAGTTTTTCTTGCAATATCTGTAAGGAATCCCTTGATCATATAAAGGGAGCCTAGTTTCTGGTGTGTAGATTTAGTGGTGTGCAGTATATGCTGGTAATATTTGAGACAGTCATTTATCATAATGCCTAGAAGTTTACTATGAGTTACAGTTTCAAAACATTAAAGGCAACTTTTTGTGGTAAAAAGCATTAACTTAGTTTTCTTGAGGTTGTGTAGGAGGTTTGATTCTCTAAGCCAGCTTTCTACTGAGGAGAAAGACCTTTTTGCAATGCCTTGGAGCTTATTTATTGTTGAGGCTGCGCATATTAATGTTGAGTCATCTGCATATTGAAGTCCTTCAAAGCCTTCAACACCATCCCCCACTCTGGGATCATAGATAAACTTACTAAGTTGGGCATTAATCCCTACGTCACTCGATGGGCTGCCAACTGGCTTACTGACAGAACTCACACTGTAAAAGTAGCCAACTCTAAATCCAGCTCCAGACAAGTGACAAGTGGAGTACCTCAGGGTTCAGTCCAGGAATCGCTCTTGTTTGGCATGTACTTCTCTGAAGTACAGGCCAACACTAAGGGACTCTGGCTAACAAGGTTCACAGATGACTGCAAACTGGGAGCCATTATTGAATCCCCAAATGATGTGGATATTCTACAAAAGGGCCTTACAGAAACAGATGCTTGGTGCCAAAGCCATGGGCTCAAGCTCAATGCCAAGAAATGTATAGTTATCCCCTTTGGGAAAAAACATGTACCCATGAATTATCACATAGGTGGCAGTACACTAAACACCAAAAGTGTGATAAGAGACTTAGGGACACAGGTGGACAGTGATCTTACCTTCGATAACCACATCGCCACAACAGTCAGGAAATCCTTCTATGTGGCACACCTTATCACCAAGGGCTTTTAATCCAGGAAAAAGGAGGTCATTGTCCCTCTCTACTCATCCCTCATTAGACCCATTATAGAAAACAATGCCCCGTTTGGTATGTACCTCTCAAGACATCTGCAACAACTGGAAAGGCCGCAAAAATACCTCACTACAAAAACTCCAGCTATACTCTGTCGCTTATCGTCTACTCAGACGCGATCTCTGCATAACATACAAGGCCCTGTCAAACCCAGAGCTGTTGGACATGCTACACTTAAAGAAATCCCAATCCCTCAGAGCCACACTCTTCAGGGATCTAAATCTTATCATTACAATGAACAAATCATGCTGGAGGGATAGGTTCCTGACCCAGAGACTCCCCAGACTCTGGAATAGACTGTCCATACATGTCAAGCAGAGTGCCTCTTTGGCCCTCTCCAAAGGGATCCTTGACAATTGGATCGGAGATAGGAAATTCACCCCGGGGATCACATCAGTCGCCCTGCTAGACAGGGGTCCAGGGAAGTAAATATTGTGGGAAGAAATAGCCAGGGAATTGTTATGGCTAGGCTTGTACAGGCCCTAGGGCTGATAGCCTAGTACCAACCTATTAACCTATAATACTGGTGCTGTGCTGGGGCCTAAAGCCATGTTGTGTTTCTGAAAGCAGGTTATTTGAGGTTAGGTATAGCATTAGCTGCATATGGATGCATTTTTCTAATATTTTGGAGAAGTGGGAGAGAATCACTATTGTCTAATAAACTCCTTAGATGAACTGCCTTTGTGCAGTAGTATGATGTAGGATTTTTTTCCACAGTGATGAGACGTATCTTTCTGCTATGGACCTATTAAGTAGTATGGACACAGAGAAGGCCATTACTTCTGCAGACATTTTTAGGTAATCTGATGGTAGTCAGCCTACAGCTATGGAGGTAGTTTTAGTTTTACGGAGCAACGTCATTATGAGTGACATGGGTACTGGACTGAAACTGGAGAGCTGCGAGTGGTTTTGGTTGGACAAGAGTAGACAGAGGGAGGCAGACAGAGATAATATTGATTGCATAAAATAGGAATCAAACTGCGAGTGGATAGAGTCTGTCATATTATCTGTTTTTGGAGAGGAAGTGGTGGTCTTGCCAGGGTACAGTACTTTATTTAATGATGACCACAGATGCTTTGGGCTTTCATTTTTATCTTGTAGGTTGGCAAAATACATCTGACTGTCCTGCTTGATATCGAGTTTTGCGAGAGTTCTAAAATATTTAAACTGCTGGAATGCATTTTGAGTTCTATTTTCATACCAGTTTTTTCCAGACTTTATAACTTTTTATCATGAGCTTTTTCTTTTTTGTTTGTTTCTTTTGTTAGCCATGGTGCATGGTTAGACTTTGCTCTTTTATTAAGTACTGGTGCCAGATTATTTAAGGTCTGTAAGAGTAAGTTATTAAACTGTTCTACAGCATTATCTAGTGGCATTGTTCCAAGTACATTCCAGTTATATTGTTTTAGTGTTTCATTGAAAATATCTTTGCTGAAATTAGTTGTATTTCATATTTGATTATAGATAATATGCGTACCTAGGTTCTGGTGAGTTTTAATGGCATATGTTGGTATGTGGTCACTTATGCTATCCAAGAGGCAGCCTACTTTTGTCAGTTTGTCTGCTTTCTTTGTAAGGTTCCAGTTTAATGTTGAGTGTCTCCCTAAAGAATTATTGATTCTGGTAGGTGTGTTAATTGCTTGAAGTTGTACAAGTTTATGAATTTAATGAAGTAGTGGAATTTACAAGTTGTCAGTCTATATATAAGCCTCCATGTATTATAGTTTCATGATTGATTTGTTGGGACATCCCATTCAGGATGTTTTCTGCAGAATGAATGTTATTCCCTGTTGGTATATAAATGACTGTTAAACATGCAGTTTTCCTATTGTTGAATTTTAGGAGTGTTATTAGACATTCAGCATTGTTAAGTTTGAGTATTTCCTGTGGGAAGAAGAAGATGGTTATAGAAGTTTCACAGATGATTGCTACACCACCTCCAGGCTTGTTTTGTCTGTCATACCAGAGTATATTACATCCTGGGGGGGGGGGTCTCATTATCCTTTTATTTCATTTTTAACCAAGTTTTGGTAGCTATGACTATATCAGGATTGTATGTGGCAAGGCAGACATGTATGCCAAGGATTTTATTGCACATACAGGTTCTGATTTTGGTTTAGAGGTATTAGGCGACTGGTTCTTTCGGGTTGGAAGTAATGTTTTTATGAACACTGGGACCTGGGTTGGGATGAATATCTCTGCTAATTTTTTGAATTGTTATTTTACAGAGGGAAGAGTGTGGTCAGTTAATATTTTAGTCTTGGTTTGGTACCAGACTGTAAATTTGGACACTTACTTTCAAGACATTTATAGATAAATAAATCAGATGTGGTTTCTTTGTAGAGACAGGCAGGTTAGATATTGATATTTTTGTAAGGATTAGTTGAAGCCCTAGATGTTGAAGAAGGTGGATTTGATAATTGCTGATGAAGGCTAGTAGAGTTAGGCGGAATAACAAAATAATCCAAGTCAGGGGCATCTTATTTAATATGTTTTTTTTTTCTTTGCTGTAAATTAGGATTAGAAAATGTTAGGGGGTACTGGGATGGTTGTAGAGATGTAATGTGATAGATATAGGGGATAAAGGGTAGGACAGTTAGAGGGCGAGTCTTGGGTGGTAAAATAGAGTGAGTGTTACTATTGGGAGCAATTCTACTGATTGTTTTTTTCTGTCTCTTTGACAAGTTTTCAACCCATGCCAATGCTTGGGCTCTCTTCCCTCACGTACCCTAACCCCAGTTCATGCCATTCACCCATGCCAATGCTTGGGCTCTCTTCCCTCACGTACCCTAACCCCAATTCATGTCATTCACCCATGCCAATGCTTGGGCTCTCTTCCCTCACGTACCCTAACCCCAATTCATGCCATTCACCCATGCTAATGCTTGGGCTCTCTTCCCTCACGTACCCTAACCCCAATTCATGCCATTCACCCATGCTAATGCTTGGGCTCTCTTCCCTCACATACCCTAACCCCAATTCATGACATTCACCCATGCCAATGCTTGAGCTCTCTTCCCTCACGTACCCTAACCCCAATTCATGTCATTCACCCATGCCAATGCTTGGGCTCTCTTCCCTCACGTACCCTAACCCCAATTCATGCCATTCACCCATGCTAATGCTTGGGCTCTCTTCCCTCACGTACCCTAACCCCAATTCATGCCATTCACCCATGCCAGTGCTTGGGCTCTCTTCCCTCACGTACCCTAACCCCAATTCATGCCATTCACCCATGCCAATGCTTGGGCTCTCTTCCCTCACGTACCCTAACCCCAATTCATGCCATTCACCCATGCCAATGCTTGGGCTCTCTTCCCTCACGTACCCTAACCCCAATTCATGCCATTCACCCATGCCAATGCTTGGGCTCTCTTCCCTCACGTACCCTAACCCCAATTCATGCCATTCACCCATGCCAATACTTGGGCTCTCTTCCCTCACGTACCCTAACCCCAATTCATGCCATTCACCCATGCTAATGCTTGGGCCGTCTTCCCTCACGTACCCTAACCCCAGTTCATGCCATTCACCCATGCCAATGCTTGGGCTCTCTTCCCTCACGTACCCTAACCCCAATTCATGCCATTCACCCATGCCAATGCTTGGGCTCTCTTCCCTCACATACCCTAACCCCAATTCCCACTAACCTCTTCTTTTCTCTACATTTATACTTCATAGCACAACCTGTATACCCCTTACCATTGTTTGGTTCCCTCCAGAAAAAAAACAATCAGTGACTGAACTGAAAACTGCCACAGATCTGCTAAGACAGATAAATAAAAAGGAACAATGCAGTTTAAAAGGCCCCTGTACCAACAGGTGAAAGCACAGGGATTATGCCAGTTAAGAGGTATTTAGGGAAATTTTATGAGATATCCAACTACTTGAACTCCCGACTGAAAATCAGTCTTTGTACAGTTTAACAAATTCAGCTACTAAATTTATTTCTTCTGGGTAAGAATAGTTCTTGATACTGCAGCTGAAAGTAGTTCCAAAGCTTTAAAAGAACTTTCATTTACAAAACTACATTTTTCTCTGGTACCCAGTTTAAACACAATGTGGTTGCCATTAATCAACACCTTTCTAGTTCTGCAAAACATCCAATTTTATCCTACCTTTGAGAATGATTTTTTTCTTTATTGCACATACAACAATTCTATCAACAAACAATTCCTTTTCAGATATAGGTTAATTAAGTGTTTACTAAGCTAACAAACACAAGGGCCTTTTTAAGCCTAGTCATGTATCCCAAATCTCTGACAAGCTCTGATACCCTTGATAAATGTAAGCATGGGTCTGGGAGATTAACCATTTACAGGTTGCCTGTGTTCGTTAGAGACATAGGTGCCAAACCAGGGATGCCTGTGTCCATTAGAGACATAGGTGCCAAACCAGGGATGAATTTCTGGTTTCCCATCCAATTGTCCAAGTTGCACTTGAATTGGGTTAGGCAGGAACTCTGCTTCACATGGATGGGGAGCCTGTTCCACAGACGGTGTAATCTCTGGGATACATACCTATCTCTCCAGCAGGTCCTAATTATATCACAGGTAAGGTTTAAGTCTTTAGAACGGGTAATTCTGGTGCCGTTTGTTTTGTGGATATGCAGGATGTCTATCAGAGTGGGGTCTGACAATGCCCTGTATGCCTGGCATAGATCTCCCCTCAAAAGCCTGTAGGAGAAAGAATACAAGGATAGGGCCTTGAGGCAGTCTGCATAGGACATTTTACTTATACCCTGTATTCTTTTAGTGAGAAACCTCTGTGGACGTTGCAATTGCTGAATTTGCCTGGTTAGGTACATACCAAAGTGGGCACAGTATCTTAGTTTATTTACACAAGGAACCACCTCAATGTTTTCAGCAGTTATTTGAAAAGGGTATGTTTGTTAAACGCATTTGGCCAGTGTTAAGTGCATGGAAATAGAACTGCATTACTACTAAGCAAGCTAGGCCAGAAAATATATTTGTCTATTGTGAAAAATATTTTAGACATTACTTCTGAGCATGCTAGGCCAGAAAACAATTGTGTTCTGTGATAATTGCTTCAGACATCATGTTACAAAAACATGTCCTGCAGATCATTGAAAGAAATCACAGCTACTTACTGTATGTTATAAAGAATTAAGAATATATGCTAGGTCAGAAAACAATTGTGTTCTAAGATAATTGCTTCAGACATCATATTACAAACATGTGTCCTGCAGGTCACTGAAAGAAATCACAGCTATTCACTGTACATTATAAAGAAAACAATATTATAGAACATTGCTTAACTAGAAAAAGAGGTAGAAATTAACAGATGGTCTAACATCGTGTTTCATTCAACACTGGTTATAATAAATGCTTTATGAACATAATATAGTTTTAAATTAAGGGAAAATTACCGAGTGGTACACAGCATGAGATCATAAGAAACTTGTTCAGAATTTTGAGTACTGTCTGGTGTGTGCAAATATGAGTCATTAGTCTAAATGATGAAAGAAAGAAATAATCATTACATAATTTGTCACTTATAAGGTGTGATTTGTGAAAGGAAAGAATATTCCCAAAAGGTACCACCCAAGCTGAGAGTGCTTTGATTCACATACATAAAGTTAGCCATGTTGTCAGCCACTGCAGATTTGCTTTCAGTTGCTTATGCAATGTTTCTATTCTGATAAAATAAATTGATGCCACTAAGATTTACTATGAGAAGGACAGTGTTCTGGAATTTACATTTCGATTACCTTTACATATTTTACCAAAACAACCACCATTCTCTTCATGTAATCTTGTAAACTCTGCAAGACCTACCTTCATGACTCATACATCTCACACACACAAGTCGTACAGAGGTTGACATCATTCCCTTTTCATTTTTAAATGAGTAATCATGGCAATATCTGCTGCTATGATTTAGCATTTTGTTGTCTTGCATAGGTTGCTTCAAGTTATTATACATTTCCTTCACCCACACTCTAGGTACAGCTCTGACGGTCACTTCACCAGAGCCATGATAATTACTACAGCTGTCAGGAAGCCTGCTTACAGCAGCATTGACTGACCGTCCTAAAAACGCAGTGTCCTAGTTACTATATACACTGCATATGGTATGTAAAAATTAAAAATAATAAAGTGCTTCAAAAGATACCTATGATAAAGGAAGTACATAGCAGCAAATAGTGCTAACTATTTGAAATATTGGGACCCACTGGACCGAATCCTGTAACACACAGACTAAATGACTAGAAAAGACATAGCAAGTCTGAGATGGCCATTCCTTGGAATATTCACCTTTCTCCAAGGTATGGCAATCTCAGAGCTAGTATATGTAAGTCCCAGGATGTGGGGTGGGCTTCCACCTACAATGGGGGGGGGGTGTGTGCAGGAGAGCAAGCCATCCTGAAAAAAGAAGTAAAAAAATGATGCTCTTCTCCTGCAGTTTCAATCTTTCCTTTCCCTCAGTATGTTGGTACTTGGCCTTGGAGTGCCAGCATTTCAATAAAGACCACAAACAGTATTACTCTATAAGCACAGCTACACTGTGCAAAGGACACAAGAAGGGGTGCTTATTTTTCAACCACTGTAACTTCACTGGGCACACAAATAGATAGGACTGTTCTACAAACTACTGCTTCCATTAATTCAAGTAACAGGACTGTTCTACAAACTACTGCTTCCATTAATTCAAGTAACAGTCTAATCATCAATTACATGCCAGTGCTAAACACAGCTCTGTCTGGCAGTTAGTGCAAAGGATACTCCAAGGTTTGATTCCTTCGGTCTCCAGCTGCCTTTTGTGTAACTATGTTCAAGTTAATTAACCAGACGGTGCTGTGGGAAAACTGAGTAATACTTCCCAATGTTCTATTGGACCCCATACTTAGAACCTACCTATGAGAAAATGTGTTGACAAGAAAGGTGTTGCACATCAAAATGGCTAACAGCATGATGATATCTTTTTACTTGCTATTTCTTGGCTGTTACTAGCTTTGAAGAAAATTACTCATGGCCACACAGAACCTTTCATAAAAAAAAAAATGGAAGGTGCAATGCTACATCAAAAGAAGAATCCATCAACTTGCAGGTGCAGGAAAGGTTGGTAAATGTAAAATTAGTTTTCCACCGTGCTCATGGAATTGTGGCTTCAAGGATATGTCAGTGACAATATTTTGTTATGACAGTTTGCTAACTAGTACTTCATACAATGATGGCTAAAACTGTGAGTGAGAGATAAAATACCATGAAACCATGAAATTAATTCATCACATTCTAGTTGTTGAAACTGTAATTGGGAATAAAAATGATCAGGAAACTCTGAAATTCAACTGCCACAGTTTCATATTTATTTGCCACCCAAGTGGAATATCATGCTTAGAATGGTGATATTTCACAATAAATGCAATTAGAGCCGTGATGTTTAATTACACTCCTAGTCATCTTAACAGGCCTGCCCTTCCAGTGAAATTTAATGACACTTCAGGTTTTGCTTTTCTCACTCACAGAAAAGAAGATATTAATGTTGTGAATGGGATCTATGAAAAATGCAGTTATAACATTATGGTTATAAGAACATGTTTTGCGTAACCTACTAAAAAAACAAACCTTCAAATGAGGGAGGCATAGTCTTTAAGACCAGTTTTGTTTCTGTTAAAAAGGCGCACACTCGCATATCTGCAGAAAGAGACAATTACGGTGTTACTAAACGACAACAAAAAACTTTCTATTTTCCAAAAATGACAGCTAACTTTCATCATAATAAAGAATAGAACCCAGCTTTTAATTCTGATGCAGATTAGAATTTGGATAGCATTTTCTTTACCCACTTTGATGACAAAGTTCGTCCCACTAGGCCAATGGCCTCTTTTCATGGGGGAAGACCTGAGGTAGTATTCATATCCTGACTACTTTTAATTTGGCCAGGGTATCTGAGACCTTCCTCTACTCTCCTTAATAGTACCATGGGATCTTTTACATCCACCTGCGCTATCACCAACTCAAACAAATGGGGCTCTACTTTAACATCTCATTCGAAGGAAGGCGTACTAAGGAATGCCACACTCCCCTTATTCAACACCGCAGGGTCAGTATTGGAAAACTAATCCAACTACTTGGTACAGGAACAGAATCCACAACCTTCTGCACCAAAGGGGAGTGTTAAGACTGGTAGAATGGAATATTTTTTTCTTCCTCAACAGTGTTCATAAAAACTAAATAAATGTATGAAAGTTACTATTTTATTGCTATTTATATAAAACTGTGTGGCCATTTTTAGTGCCTAATAGTTGAAAATAGCAGACCTTCCAGAAGTGTAGATGCCCCATCTATGGTGTCAGAGATTGTCATATCCCATAATTGTCCCAGAATAGTCCTTTTTCTCACCAGGTGACACTCTATTAGGAATGACTGAACATGCATTCTTACTACAAAGGTACTTTGGTCAAATATATTTCTAGTGGCCATGGTAACAACATCACTGAACTTTCATTAAATAACTTAGAAGTATAAACATGAAAACTTATTGTCCCACAATATAAATCAGTATTAAATCACCACATTAAAGTGGATCAAGCCATATCTGTATTCATTCTATTAACAGAATACTTTGCATTTTACATTACTTTTCAGTGTTCCTAATTTTTTAAATGTAATGCTGCTTTTTTTCTCAGAAATGTAAAATCTGTTTGCTACACAACTGTTGAAGACAGCAAGTTTTCACGTTAATATGACTTTTTATGGAAAATTCAGTTGTGTTACATGACAAAAAGGAATTAGCATTGCTACAAGTAATCTATTTTAAAACATTGTATTCTATAATTTCAAACAGGAAGCGTAAAAAGATTGTGGAATGTAAAATTATACTAACATATGCACCGATCTACGATGTTCATGGGATATATAGAGATAATGATTACAAGCTGATAGATTTTATTCTTTTGTAACATACAAATTGTATATGCACCTCACATACACACACACACACACACACACACACACACACACAACATGAGCTCTGCAGAGAGTAAGACACAAGCTGCTATATTTCAATTAAACAGACAAGTACAATAAATAATTGTAACAGTGTACATAAACAGTGCAGAATTTCTTATTATAATAAGCAGTACTTTGCTCGCATCTCCTAATGTTGTAGCACCCATAGGACATGTGCCTACATTCTTAATCAAAATTATCAAATGCTTTGGTTCAGCATTAAAAAAAGACAGACTGATATTTTCAGAACTACAGACTTACTGCTAAAATACAGAGCTGCTGTCAGAAGCAATATTGACACATAAAATGCCAGTTCCCTTGATAGCAGTGCCAGGTGAACACTGCATACAGTTTCATGGTTCAGATCTCATTTCAAACACCAATGCTGACTGCTGTGGTAAGTGACATAAACTACTGCTATGAAGTATGTAGGACTGGAATCACAAACAATGTCTACCCACAGAATACCAGGCTCCCCTACAACAAGGATATGTGTTCTGCTTATCCATATTTCTCAAAACTCATTCTGTTGAACTTCATAGACCCACAAGAATAAGAGCTGAATGAAAACACTAAATGTAAACAGCATACAAAGAACACTAGTACTATATACCCCATTTACAAGATGATATGCTCAGTATCACATACCTCCAATTTCATTGTTCTGATCTTGTTTCATACACAACAAAGACTGTAATGTTCAGGAACACAAACCATTGCTACAACAAGCGATCAGAGACATATAACCTCTAATTTAGCAGCTTCCTGCAATCCCCATATGGAAACTGATTTAGTGACATAACTTCCTGCCTGATACAAACAACTCCATCCCTCCCTTCTTGCAGTCAGTGGTGCTTATTAATATTCATAGAGCACACCTACAAAGAAGGAGTAATAGGGAGGGACTTATAAATAATTAATAAGGGAGCTTTCCCATCACACTGCCCATGCATGCAGGCTGGACTATCTGCTAAGCAGACAGCTAGGATTTTTTTTTAACTTCAGATTTAGCATTGCTGTGCCTAAACTGATGTTAACAATGACGTAAATGTTTCAAAAAATCATTAAATCATAACTCACGCCAGTACAAAGATACCACACCTTTTGCTGTGAGGGATCTATTAAACTGTAGCCCTCTCTTTGTGCAAAATATAAAAGTGTTCCTCTTTCTGGTCCGCTGCTGTGGCATCCACAGACAAATCATTATGAATGATAATGCCTACTCTCAAAGTGGAAGGCATGTTGCCTGGTGGGGAGTTAGCATGATGGTTACGGTCTTACCCAGCTATATATAAAATTCAAGGTTTGATTCTAACTGCTAGTTATTTGTTAGGTTTGTAATAGTCTGGAGACTGATAGCCTAGTATTTACATATAAACCTACCTACCTGTTATGGTTACAGATGTCAGTGACGTATATTTCAGCTATCTTAGTCTATGTACACACACACACACATTATTTATTTATTTATTCATTCATTCATTCAAAGTGACATGGCATCTTTTACATTGACAAACCTCTCAACCATCCCTATTTGGGAAGAATGTCCATATTTTTAGTCCAGAGTTACGCCTGTACATGATGTTCCTATATTTGGAGGTATGTTCCTATATTTGGAGGTATGTTCCTATTATACCCCTTCACACAATGCTCTGAATATCCTCTTATCACATGTGATTTTTGAAGCTCAGTAGTACACAGAAAACCACACTGCATGACCGGTATATTATAATTTGAAGAGGACACATATCTTACTTATCCCTTTTTCTGAAGCAAAAATAAATAACCTTGTGTGGTAGAATTCTGTTTGTGTGTGTGTGTGTGTGTGTGTGTGTGTGTGTGTGTGTGTGTGTGTGTGTGTGTGTGTGTGTGTGTGTGTGTGTATATATATATATATATATATATATATTTTATATATATATATATATATATATATATATATTATATATATATATATATATATATATATATATATATGTGTGTGTGTGTGTGTGTGCGTGCTCGTGCGCGTGTGCGTGTGTGTATGTGTATGGATTTATGTGTAAATATCAATACAGCAGTGTCCACTTTGGTTTACTTCTGATTTTCTACTTTTTAGAGATAGTTTTGGGTTGTGATGATTTTTCTTTTTTGTAGGGGCAATTGCATCTGTGATGATGTGAGACAGTTTTTGTATTTTTCAGTATTTCTCTTGTAGAACTGATGTGTCACCATTGAATTAATACTTTGTATTGTTTTATCATTCTTTGAGAATTTTTTTTTATGCTGTACATCCATCAATAAAGAGTTCCACAGAAAATAGTGGTTCAACTAAACAAGGGGTAAATAAAATAAAGGCTTTTGGAGAAATCTATAACCACACATCAGCTCCTAGGACTGATTAACACTCAGTGTAGTCATAAAAAGTTAAACTGTCAGAGATATTTGCAGTGGTGCCTAGTAAAAAAATAAGATCAACTTTCAAAGCAAAGGAACAATTCAACACTCTTTGCAGCACACAAATGGGGCTAAACCTCATGTGTGTTATACTTGGAATTTGTTAATCTATTTTTGGTGGCTAAGGCAACACTAATCTTAGTGTTGGTTTCTGTGTTTACATTTTTATTTTTGCATTTATTTATTTAAGAACATTATTTATGTGCCCTGTGAAAGTAACACTAAGCAACAAATTTGATCACTGTACTGCAGCCAGAAAAGGCTGGAAAAGTGCTAGAAAGGTACAGAGACCAACACTGCTACCTAGACACTTTATGATTTATTTTCATATCTCCATGACATCTTTTCATGTTTCGTCTATTATTCTGTCCTGTGTCAGTCAGCAAAAATACCAAGGTGGTAAGTAGCCAACCCCTTAGCACCATTAGTTAGCACCACTGCAAGAGGTTCATTAAAGTTCTGAACTACTAGCAAGGTGTTCCCTTTACCCATTGAAAAGAGTTTCTTTTCCTCTCCATATGCCTAATATGTGAGTATGAGTAAGTCTCTTAACCAGACAGTGCTTCTTTGTCACCCTTTAAGAGAAAACTTGTTTCTAGTGGGCTTACACACTTAACAAATGTATAAAATTAAAACATAAACATTACACTTAATAAGTCTTTCTAGATTGCCTTTTCAGTGCACTTAACCTTCTAATTACTGTCCATTCCGGTCTTCTTTCTTACCCTTTCTTCACATGTAAGGTGGTCAGATGAATGTCTCCTCACATTCTCTGTCCAACACCCATTCATTTAGTCTGTTGCACCAGTCCTCCGCCTTCTCTGTGAAATAGTACTTTTAAACAGCCCAGAAGTTAATCCCTACAATCTACTGCCAGTGCCCTTCTTTTCACCTCTTCCTTCATGTGAAGGGATGACCTTTTCCATCTCTCTGATGTACCAGTATTATGCTCGTCCCTGACTCTTCTGGTGTCCAGATAGAAGAGCTGTAACTTGTCCATTCTGTGGTCATGCCCACCCCGTTTCTTTCTATAGATAATCATCATGCCTTTCCTCTGGATTCCTTCCACTAGCCGGATGCCCCCTCCTAAGGTGTGCTCTGATGAGGGTCACACTTTGATTCTGGAGTCTATCCCCTGATGATATATGCCAGCAATCTGCTTACTACTGCCACTAACCACCACTTTTCTCAGTGGTTCAGTCAACCTATACCCCCAGATTATTTTCCTGCTCTGTTGTCATCCCCCCCTTCTGATACTTTGCACAAAAGTTTCATGCAGCAACAACCCCTTTTTGCCATTTTGGATGTCAGAACACCCCCATAGACAGTAATCTAGCCTTTGATCCTCATGTGTCTTTAGTAGTGAAGTAATCATTCATTGTTATGCAACTTAAAAACAAAGTAATGGCATTTACGTCCAAGGATGTCATTGTTCCACTGTATTTGGCATTCATCAGACCTATCATTGAGTACAGTGCCCCCTTTGGTATGTACCTAACCAGGCACGTCCAACAACTGGAATGTCCACAGAGGCACCTCAAGGCCCTATCCCTGCCTTTTGTCTCCTACAGGCTACTAAGGGTTGGTCTATGCATGGCATAGAAAGCATTGTCAGACCGCACTCTGATGGACATCCTACATATCTGCAAAACAAACAGCACAAGAATTACCTGCTCTAAAGAATTAAACCTTGCCTGTAATATAAATAGAACCTGCTGGAGAGACAGGTATGTATTACAGAGACTACTCCTTGTCTGGAACAAGCTCCCCATCCATGTGAAGCAGAGTTCCTCCCTAACCCAATTCAAGTATAACTTGGACATTTGGATGGGGATCAGGAAATTCATCCCTGGTTTGACACCTATGTCTGTAATGGACACAGACAGCCTGCAATTGATTCATCTCCCAGGACCCTGCTTGTAAATGTTTCACTCCCAAGCCCCTGCTAACACTTATCAAGGGTACCAGAATTTGTCAGAGATATGGGATTCATGGCTAGGCTTAAAAAGGCCCTTGTGGTCATTAGCCTAGTAAACACCTATGAATCCATGCGTCATGACAGCAAACACGCAGACTATAACGCTACATACAGTATCTTAGTTGCAAGCTGAATGTAGGGCCGTCTGCATTGCACAGGTCATGGTCTGTTCATGCTGTGAATTAGACATTAGAACACAACATTACAAGGAGAAACATATTAGATTGATTTGTATCTAAATGTACTGTATCACACCGAACCAATTGATATAACTTTGCAATTTTGTTGATAACTGTGATTGCATTTTATTAGTTTCTTGTGATATTTGTTGTACTAGCTGCACTTACTGATTTAAGTACTTTTTATATTGTATCAGATTGTATCAGATAGTCAGGGCTGTTGTATCTAAACTGTGTGTTCTTCTTACACATGAGCTCCAAACCAGTCATTTTGCATTAAGGTTTTTTATGCACTTTTGTGACAAAAGTTTGCTGAGCTAAACTATCTAAGTTCAGGATTTCTGGTGAAAGGCTTATTGTGTGCTTTACTGATTGGTTGTTAGCTTAAAACCTTTTTGCCTGTATATAAGCCTCACGTTTGGTTAGCATTGCCCTATACAGACACAAATGCCTTGAAGTTAAAATTTCCCAAGAATAACTATCACTGAAACCATACCCAGCCCCCTGCTGCTCTAAGAGTAACTAAGCTGCACACTGAGCAGCATCTCTCCTGGTTAAACTTAGACTCCACAAAGTACAGTTCCCACTCATAGTCTCTGTACTATCAGCACAGTCCTAGCTAATTAACCCATTCCTTTCCACGATAAAACCTACAGTAAGAACCTGATATCATGGATTAGCAGTTTCCTACCATCTCTGTAGCTAACCCGGAGGACATGTGCATCCTTTGGCAATGTAGCAATTATCTCATGTATACAGACAACCACCTAATCCTGAAACAAGCAAATACTACATATGAGGGATGTAGTTATACTATGAGAATGGAGGCAAGACTGTCACATACAAATTGAATACCAAACAGGTTCTCGGCACACACACACACACACACACACACACACACACACACACACACACACACACACACACACACACATCAGTTCCCACACTAAATAAGGATTCCACACATAAACTCACATATGCAGATGTACTCACTAATTGCTTACCAAAAACTCAGAGGCCTCCCAAATGCTACCTTCATAAACCACATATACACACAAAAAAACAAACAGCAACCACAGCACATAATAATACACAGACTGGTGTCTCAACAAACAAGCCCATAAGACAAAACACCACAAAACCTAACATACTGGTCATAGGTAAAACACCACCATACAGATGTCCCCCTCTCCAGGCTGGATAAGGAAAATGTTACTGTCCACAAAACCTAACATACTGGTCATAGGTAAAACACCACCATGCAGACGTCCCCCTCTCCAGGCTGGATAAGGAGAATGTTGCTGTCCACAAAACCTAACATACTGGTCATAGGTAAAACACCACCGTGCAGACATCCCCCTCTCCAGGCTGGATAAGGAGAATGTTACTGTCCACAAAACCTAACATACTGGTCATAGGTAAAACACCACCGTGCAGACGTCCCTCTCTCCAGGCTGGATAAGGAGAATGTTACTGTCCACAAAACCTAACATACTGGTCATAGGTAAAAACATCACCATGCAGACGTCCCCCCCTCCAGGCTGGATAAGGAGAATGTTACTGTTAGCTGCCTGTCAGGTGCCAGGATCCATCAGATCACACACTCACTTGAGTCACTCAGCGACAAGTACCAGTATGACTTTGTCATAGTCCATGTGGGTGTGAATGACCTAAGATGTACCTTCCTGGACTATATGAAGACAGACATGATTGAGCTCTCAGATTGTGTGTCACAGGCAGGTATAAGCCTAGACTTGAGCAGCATACTATCATCACCAACAATGATGCCACAATACAAACAAAAAATTATTGATTTTAACAATTGGCTTAACTTTCAGTGTCAGTACAAGTGGATCTAATATTTATCAGCCTGGGAGGACATGATCAACAAGTCACTTTTTTGCCAGAGATGGTCTGCATCTGTCTCCTCTATGGTTTTAGATACTGGCAAAGGCTTTAGCCTCCTCTATAGTGTCTTTTTTAGTCAGTGTCAGAGTAACTAACCTCTAATCATAGAAAAATCTTCTATTGATAAACTCAGGGTATTGCTGCTCAATTCCAGGAGCCTAAACAAGAAACTGCACTCCCTAGAAGCACTTTTCACCTGGGAAAATGCTGACATCCATGCAACCACTGAGACATGGTTCAAAGCCATGGATAGCACCATGTCCATACAAGGCGACAATGCCATCCATATATTCAGACCACCAACTAAGCAAGATAGAACTAAAAAAAGGATATGTATCCATCTTCAAACAGTATGACTTTCTTGAGCTACTCCATGTCCAATTATTTATTTATTATTTATTTATTTTACATTTGTTGACTGGGCTAGTCTAGCTGGATATATATCCATTTTCAGTAGAGGCCCGGGGAGAAAAGCTCCACACAAACACAAACACAAACAAAAACAAAAAAAAAAAAAAAACACACAAAAAAAAAAAAACAAACAAAAATGTATTCAAATAGAAAAATATCATTACAAGGTAAAAAAGGATTAAAAGCAATATGATACAGTGTAACACTTCAGAAAGTTAACATAGAACATAATCTTTCTTATAGAGGTTTAACCACAGGCAAAATCCCCTAACCACATCATTGCTATCTATGGGTCTCCCACCATGAACCAGGAAAAACATATTGCATACCTGGACTTACTGGAGACACTCACCATGCAGCCAAATACCTTGCTTATGGATGATTTTAACAATCCTGCCATTGACTGGGTAACATACAATACTACTAACATGTAGACTCAGAGATTCCTGGACTTTGTCATTGCAAATGTCCTGAAACAGCTGGTCAGCACATCCACTAGGGGCTCAAATATAATGGACATAGTACTCACTAACATAGGGTAGCATTGCCCCCCCCCCCCACACACACACACACACATAATGTCCTTTTTAGTAAGACTGGACCACAAAACGGTCTTCTTTGAAATAAGTATAAGAACAGATACCCCATCAAGCTAAAAAATGTTAAAGAATTTCTCCAAGACAGATTATCTCCTACTAAGCAATAGCATAAGAAATTTCAAAGCTCCACCACACCCAGAAAACACAGAATCCTATAGCCACTTAAATGGTTGTATGGAATTGCTAGTACCAGACCAGATTAAACCCAGGTCTTGCAGGAAAAACAAGCCACACTGGTGAGGCTCTCATATAAACAGGCTATACACCAAAAGAAAGAAACTAATGTCCAAGAATAAGTGAAAACAGGCTCAGCAGAAGAAAAAAAATCCCTCAGTAGTCTAAACTAACAAATCAGAAATCCGGTTAAGTCTCCAAAAGCAAATCTTGAAGCAAAAATAGCCCCCCTAACAAAGTAAAATCACAAAGCATTTTTTTAACTACACCCACAATCTTAAGGGGATTATCCAGCTATGCACAAAGCTCGCTGTGGATTGCACCACCCATACTCAACCAGAGGAAATAGCCAACCTACTAATTGATATACTTGGATCAAACTTCAGCCCCCTGTCCCCACCAGTCACCCCCCCCCAAAGTATTCCTGCTACCATTCCTCAACCTATTATCTCAAGAGAGCAGGTCATCTCTGGGCTCTCTGAAGCTAAAAACGCAGCATGAATGGGCCTTGACAACATCTCAGGTTGCCTTTTAAATAACTTAAAACATGACCTAGCAGATCTACTTGGATTCCTATTTAACCACAGCCTCCAGACAGGCTATGTTCAGGTAGAATGGAGGACAGCAGCAGTCATCCCTCTGCAGAAGGGGAGACCATCAACCCGCCCAGGAAATTATAGACCCATAAGCCTGATTAGCCTCATCTGTCAGACAATGGAATCATCATGGACCTTATCAACAAGGACATAAGTAATCTCCAGACTCTGAAACTAACCCAGTTCAGATTTGTTAAGGGAAGGGTACATCATATCTGTTAAATCTGGTTGACTTCTTTGAGAAAGTCACCGAGGCCATGGATGAGGGAAAGTCTGTGCATACCGCCTAACTTGACCTGGCCAAGTCATTTGACACAATTCCTGATTCAGGTGTTATACAGAAACTATATCAACTGGGCATAAACCACTAAGTCACCAGGTGGGTAGCCAGATGTCTCAGTGACAGGACACATACTGTCAAAGTGAATAAATGCATATCTAGAAAGAGACCAGTCACCAATGGCATGTCACAGGGGTCTGTACTAGGCCCACTCCTGTTTGGTATTTATTTCTCACAAGGTATGGCAAATGTAGATGGCCTTTGGCTGACAAAGTTCATTGATAACGGAAAATCAGGGGCAATTACTGAATCCCCAAATTATATGGTTATATTGCAGAAAGGATTAATGCAGACAAATGACTGGTGCCAGAGATATGGATTAAAACTAAATGTGAAAAAATGCATAATTATTTCCTTTGGGAAAGCAAATACCCCAGCTAATTACAATGTAGACAGCACCCACTCCTAAGAGTAAACCCAGTGGTACGTGATCTGGGTACTCAGATTGAGAGTAATCTGAAATTCGACCACAAAGAGTTCATAGTGGTGAGAAAGCCTTTCTATGTGGCATACTCATAAGTAAGGGCATGGCATCCAGATCAAAGGACATTATAATTCCATTGTGCTTGTCCCTTATCAAACCAGTAATTGAGTACAAAGGACCCTTTTGCATGTACCTCAGCAGACATCTGCAACAGCTGAAGCAATCCCAGTGTTTTCTCACCAGGAAGATACAGGTTATAAAAAAAGTCCTATGCAGAAAGACTGAAAGCCCTATCACTATATTCTTTCTCTTACAGACTACTAAGGGGCGATTTGCGTCTGGCAAACAGAGCAGTGCCCAATCTGCCCCGATGGAAATGATACAGATTCATAAATCAAACTGCATGAGGGTTACTTGTTCCATGGACCTTAACCTAGCCTCTGACATAAATACATCATGTTAGAAAGGTAGATATGTCTCTCAGAGACTACCCCTTCTCTGAAACAAACTTCCCATTCATGTAAAGCAAAGTCCTTTCCTGACCCTCCCCTCTTTTAGTGCAACCTAGATCAGTGGATGGGGTAATTGTATAGTTACACTGATGTACAGAGGCAGTCGGTATTAGATACCATAATATTGGCTCATATCTCTGTGAACTTCATTTACTTAGCTACTGAAAACTGGTAAACTCTGGTTAAATATGACCAATCTTATAAGGGCTCTTGCACCATTAGCTTAGTAATTTCCTATGAACCTAAGAACCTATAGGTTCATAGGTTCATAGGTTCATACTAGGCTATCTGCCCTGGGGCAATTATAAGCCTAGCCCAATTCTGTATGGCTTACGCCACCCCTTGATTTGAGTATACTGTGCCCTTTTTAAGGTTTAGTTTACTGTGCCTCTGTCTAATAGTGACACAGGAGTAATCCCTGGGACAAACCTACGATCCCCCATCCACCTATCGAGATTCTTCTTATAGAGATTCAGTGAGGTGCTCTGCCTCACATGAACTGGAATTCTATTCCAGAGCGAAGGGAGCCTCTGGGTTATGAACCTGTCCTTCCAGCAAGTTCTATTTATTTCTGTGCTGAGGTTCAAGTCCCTCGAGCTTGTGGCTCTAAGGGATTTAGATTTACTGAGGTGGAGCATGTCCATTAATTCTGGATTTGACATAGCTTTGTATGTCAGGCATAGATCGCCTCGAAGTAGGCGGTATGCAACTGAGTAGAGCTGGAGTTTTTTTAACCGAGCAGCATATGGCATCTGTTTGAGACCCTTGAGCCTCTTGGTGAGATACTTTTGGGGTCTTTCTAATAGCTGCAGGTGTCGGGTAAGGTACATCCCAAAAGGGGCATTGTATTCTATGATGGGCCTGATGAGGGATGAATAAAGGGGCACAATTACCTCTCTTGATCTAGATGTGAAACCCTTCGTCATGAGGTGGGCTATGTAGAAGGTCTTTCTAACCACTTTGGCAATTTGGTTTTCAAAGGAGAGATTGCTATCAACTTGGGTCCCCAGGTCCCTAATAACTTTCTCTGTACTTAATGGGTAATGATGTATGCAATGTTGTATATATTAGCTGTAATTTATGTTTGTTTATCTATTCCCCAACATGACTGAAATCGTCTCTGCACTAGCCCATCCAACCAATCAAAAAGATAGATAGATAGATAGATAGATAGATAGATAGATAGATAGATAGATAGATAGATAGATAGATAGATAGATAGAGAGATAGATCGATACATAGATGGATAGAGAGATAGATAGAGAGATAAACAAATAAATAAATAAATGCAGGTACCAGGGGACACATGATACAAATGAAAGCTACAAAATAACAATGTTGGCCACAGGACTGTTCTTCTTCCTTATGGATGGCTACACAAGTAGCAATCCAACACGGATGACATATGAATTGTAACATTTTTTTTTTCTTGCTGAGTTATCCCATTCTATTTCATATGCCTGATATATGAACTGAACATTTTTGAATTGCTTAATGACATAATCCTCCTAACTAAAGTATTTTAGAGCAAGTTTGATCGAGGCTGCTGTTTCTTTTCTGCAAATGGATGATATAATTACCATATCTGTGATAACATCAACATGTAAATGTGCATCTATGTGATACATTTTGAAAATTATATTATTTACACAGGAATAAAAAATGTGATTGTACTAGTTAAGGAAAGAGAGTAGTTACACTTTTGGGAGAGGAGCACTGTAGACAAATATGCAAAATCCTATCCCAGTCTTACATTCGTGTTTCATAATTTTTTATGCACATTGTTTGTCATTTTGCTAGTTTTCCATAATTGTTTATAACACGATACAATTACGCAGTTTCTGGTATATTCATAGTGTTAGTGATATATCTACCTATTTTGATCTTTTAGCTTTTCATTTGTTTCTGCTTGTATTAATTATGTCCTTTTTGCTAAGCATTTTTGTCTACACAGATCTATCACTCTCTGTTCTGCACAGATGGCATGTGTCAGCTGAATACACAAAAATGCATACCACCACACAGTTTATTCTTTCCCAGTATACCTTGCTATACATGTATGTACTTTCCACTGTAAACTGCTATTCTCTCTGTCATATGTTTCATATCATCACAGTTCTTCTGTCTCACTGTGCATCCCACTAGTAGCTGACCCATGAATTCTGTCTCATTTTAAATTCTTAAGGATGTTGTGGCAAAATGCAAATGCCTTTTTGTTGTGCAAGGCTTTCATTGTGGAGCAGTGTATATTTCTGAATCCTGCTAATTAGCTAGTATGGATATTTCAGCCTACATGTATAAGCATAGTTATATGCAGTGTTCTATTAATAATGATATTTATATGTAGATCATTTCACTGTGTGTTATACTACGTGCACAATAAGCTCTGAATGTGTCATATGCCACACTGGCAATTATAAATATTCATATTCTGTAGGCCATGGGGGTGGCCACGGTGGTGCAGTGGTTAGCATTGTCACCTCACAGCAAGAGGTTCTCCGGTTCGATCCTCAGCTGGGGTGCCTTCTGTGTGGAGTCTGCATGTCCTCCCTGTGGTCACATGGGTTTCCTCCTTGTGCTCTGGTTTCATCCCGAAGACATGCTGCAGGTGGATTGGACACTCTAAATTGGCCCTAGGTGTGTGTGTGTGTGTGTGTGTGTGTGTGTGTGTGTGTGTGTGTATGTGTGCCTTCTGTGGAAGGTTAGGCACCGGGCTGGCAACTCGACACTGTAAAACTCCACTGCCAATCATGAGCAGACAGGTGATCTGCTGTGGCAACCTCTAACCGGGAAAAGCCGAAAGAAGAAGATATTCTGTAGGCTGTGGGATAGCATGTGTGTACTCAGCA
This sequence comes from Protopterus annectens, assembly GCF_019279795.1. Classification (NCBI taxonomy): domain Eukaryota; kingdom Metazoa; phylum Chordata; order Ceratodontiformes; family Protopteridae; genus Protopterus; species Protopterus annectens. Next base: position 1,038,080,416 of record NC_056726.1, on the reverse strand, counting down.
GTCTGTACTGATAAGTTTCCATTTTTGAGTTCAGTATTATTAAGTATATGTTAAGTTTTGTTTTAAAGATAACCATTATGGGAAATGTTAGCGAAAGGTAACTATTATGATAAGTATCAGCATCTTTTTCATGACAGGTTGCTACCATAGTGTACATGGCCATGAAATACATATGAGAATATTTTGCATGAGGAATTGATTACATTCATTTTAATAATTTAAGACCATATATAGGATCATAGGATCATAGGAAGTTACTAAGCTATTGGCCATGAGGTCCTTACAAGCCTAGCCAAGAATTTATCCCACGTTCTGACAAGTCAGCACCCAATGACCCTGTCCAGCAGGGACACAGGCGGAATCCCAGGGGTGTATTTTCTGTACACATCCAATTATCCAGGTTACGCTTAAAAAGGGTTAATGAGGTACTCTGCTTGATGTGGAGTGAGAGTCTATTCCACAGAAGGGGGAGTCTCTGGGACCCAAATCTGTCCTGCCAACAACTCCTATTGATGTCACAGACCAGGATGAGGTCATGCATGTGGGTTCCTCGAGTGGAGCTTGACTTGCAGATATCCAGTAGTCCCATCAAGGTGGGGTCTGAAATTGCTTTGTATGCCAGACAGAGGTTACCTCTGAGGAGTCTGTAGGAGACTGAGTAGAGGGACAGGGCCTTTCTCCTATCTGTGTAGGGTAGATGTTTGAGGCCCTGGATTCTCCTGGTGTGGAACCTCTGTGGTCTCTCCAGCTGCTGCATGTGCTTTGTGAGGTACATGCCAAAAGGGGCATTGTACTCAATCATGGGTCTTATAAGGGAAGAATACAGGGATGTTATGACCATCTTGTCCCTGGATGAGACACCCTTACTAATGACATGGGACATGTAGAAAGCTTTCCGTACAACAGAGGCAATATGGTGGTCAAAAATCAGTTTGCTATTAACCTGGGTGCCCAAGTCCCTCATGACTGATTGCATGCTTAGGACCTTGTTATTACTGTGATAATTTGTGGGGACGTCCTCTCCCCCCATTTTTGGCATTCAGTTTGTGGCCATGTTTCTGGCACCAGTCATTTGTTTGGATAAGACACTCGTGGAGGATGTCCATGTCACTAGGAGAATTGATGACAGTCCCCAGCTTGCAGTCATCTGCAAACTTGGTCAGCCAAAGCCCACTGGTTTTGGCCTGCACTTCAGAAAAGTACATCACAAACAACAAAGACCCCAAGACAGATCCCTGGGGTACACTGCTTATTACAGGTCAACTGCTTGAGTTGGCTTCCCCTATTTTGACTAGGTGGGTTTTATCAGTGAATGACGTGAATCATTGGTCTGTGTAAGCCCCTTTTGATGTGCATTGACATCGCTAGGGGGTTCAACGATAGCACCCATTTGCAGTCATCATAAAACTTGGTTAGCCACAGACCCTCTGTTTTAGCCTGGACTTCTGAGAAGTATATGCCAAACAAGATGGGGCCCAGCAATGATGCTTGGGCCCAGCAATGACCCTTGTGGGACCCCACTGGTTACAGGTCCACTGGATGAGGTAAAGTCTCCCAATTTGACTGGGTTTTGCTGATCTGTGAGGGAGTTTGCAGCCCACCTGACAACATAGGGGTTGATATTCATAGGTTCATAGGTAGGTACTAGGCTATCGGCCCAATGGCCTAAGTTTTTTTTTTTTTTTTTTTATTTATCATTTGTTGACTGGGAAAGTCCGACTAGGTTCCACAGAGCCTATTTTCAGCGGAGGCCCGGGGAGAAATTCTCCAGATGCATGTCTTTGGAATGTGGGAGGAAACCGGAGTACCCGGAGGAAACCCACGCGAACACAGGGAGAACATGCAAACTCCACACAGAAGGCACCCCAGCCGAGAATTGAACCGGAGAACCTCTTGCTGTGAGGTGACAACATTAACCGCTGCATCACTGTGCCACCCAAGTAAGCCTAGCCAACAAGGTTCCCTGTCTTACGCCTTCCAAGAAAGTTAATTTCCTGTGCCCTTGTCGAGCAGAGCCACAGAAGTGATCCCTGGGGTGTATTTCCTATTTCCCATCAACTCATCAAGATTTTTCTTGAAAAGTGCTAATTAGGAACTTTGCTTGACATAGATGGGTAGTATAGGAAGTCTCTGGGACAGGAATCTATCCCTCCAGCATGTCCTGTTTATTGAGTTGACAAGGTTTAGGTCCATAGAGTGTGTAGCTTGGAGGGAATGGGATTTCTTTAGGTGTAGCATGTCCAACAACTCTGGGTTTAACATAGTTTTATATGTTAGGCAGAGATCTCCTCGGAGTAGGCGATATGCTACAGAGTAAAGCTGGAATTTTTTAAGACCGTTAGTGTAGGGCATCTGTTTGAGGGCAGTAATCCTCTTTGTGAGGTACTTCTGTGGCCTTTCCAGCTGCTGCAGATGTCTTGTGAGGTACATTCCAAAGGGGGTGTTGTACTCTATAATGGGTCTAATGAGTGCCGAGTAGAGGAGAACAATTACCTCTTTTTTCCTGGACGAGAACCCTTTTGTGATGAGGTGTGCCACATAGAAGGATTTCCTGACTACTGTGGTGATGTGATTATCAAAGGAGAGACTACTGTCCACCTGGGTCCCAAGGTCTCTTACACATTCAGCGTTAAGCAGACTGCCATTTATGTGGTAGTTCATGCGTACAGAGTTTTTAACAAAAGGGATGACAATGCACTTTAAGGCACTGAGCTTCAGGCCATGCCTCTGACACTAGGCATCTGTCTCAGTGGGGACCTTCTGTAGGATGTCCACATCATTTGGGGACTTCACTATGACTCCTAGTTTGCAGTCATCTGTGAACTTCATTAGCCAGAGGCCTTCTGTGTTAGCCTGTACTTCAGCGAAGTAGATACCAAACAGGAAAGTTCCCAGGACTGAACCCTGTGGTACTCCACTTTTCACTGGCTTAGTTTGTAAATGATGTTCAAATGTGGGATAGTGTCAAAGGCCTTGGCCAATTCAAGAAAGGCTGTGTGCATGGCTTTGCACATACCAAAGGGCACACATTGTCTTCAGTGATAGGTCTGATCAGGGCCAAGTAGAGCAGTACTATAAATTTCTTGGGCCTAGCTCCTTGGTTAGATAAATACCAAAGGGGTCCATTGTCCTCAGTGATAGGTCTGGTAAGGACCAGGAAGAGTGGTACTATAACTTCCTTGAGCCTGGCTGCTTGATTAGATACATACCAAAGGGGGCACATAGTACTGATTAATAGGTCTGATGAGGGTCAGGTAGCGTGGTACTATAACTTTCTTTGGCCTGACTGACCGATTAGATACATACCTCTGGGACCAAGTAGAAGGGTATTATAATTTTCTTCAGCCTGAGTGCCTGGTTACATACATACCAGGGGGGAATTGTACTCAATGATTGGTCTGATATGGGCCAAACAGAGCAGTACTATAACGTCTTTGGGCCTGAGTACCTGATTAGATCAATACCAAAGGGGCAAATTGTATTCAATGATTAATCTGATATGGGCCAAATAGAGTGGTACTATAACTTCCTTGGGCCTGGTTGTCTGGTTAGATACATACCAAAGGGAGTACATTGCACTCAGTGATAGGTCTGATAATGGCCAAGTAGAGCTGTACTATAACATTCTTGGGCCTGGTTAACTGGTTAGGTTCATAGCAAAGAGGTCACATTGTACTCAATGACAGGTCTGATGAGGGCCAAGTAGAGCAGTACTATAACATTCTTGGGCCCAGTTGTCTGGTTAGATGCATACTAAAGGAGGTGCATTATACTGAATGATGGGTCTGATGAGGGCTAAGTAGAGCAGTACTATCACTTCGCTGTGACTGGCTGCCTGACTAGACAAATACCAAAGAGGGCAAATTGTATTTGATAGGTCTGACAAGAGCCAAGTATAGTGGTACTATAACTTCCTCTGCTTGTTTAGATACATACCAAAGGGGGCACATTGTTCTCAATGACAGGTCTGATAAGGATTGCATAGAGTGTTACTATAACTTCCTTGGGCCTGGCTTTCTGGTTAGATACATACCAAATGTGGCACATTGTCCTAAGTGATAGGTCTGATAAGGGCCAAGTAGAGAGGTACTATAACTTCCTTGGGCCTGGCTGCCTGGTTAGAATCAGTCCAAAGGGGGCACATTGTCCTCAATGATAGGTCCGATAAGGACCAAGCAGAGCAGTACTGTAACTTCCCTTGGACTGGCTGCCTGGTTAGATACATGCCAAAGGGGGAACACTGTCCTCACCATACCTCTCAACTTCTTAGGTTCATAGGTTCATAGGTTCATACCTCTCAACTTCTTAAAGAAAGAAATCTGGACAAAACCATTGATAATGGGGAGACAAAAGCTCCAAAATTAGGACACTTTTAAAATATTGCTCTTACAAACTTAGAAAATAGATATAACAACACGTTTTTATTAGCATGAATTTTCTGAAGATTATGAAGTCTGAAACTCAAATGTCTGTCATTATTTTCTGACTTCAGCCCTGAATGATTTGCCTATGATTTGCCAGAAACCCACAATTTTATGAGGAAAAGTACCCAAAATATGAGGTAAAAATCTGGACATTCTACGAAAACCTGTACAGTTCAGAGGTATGGACCCCTCATTGATAATTCTGATAAAGGCCAAGTAGAGTGATATTATAACTTCCTTGGGCCTGATTGGCTGTTTAGATACATACCAACGATAGCATACTGTTCTCAATGATAGGTCTGAAAAGAACCAAGCAGAGCAGTGCTATAACTTCCCTTGCCCTGGCTGCCTGGTTAAATACACACCAAAGGGGGCACATTGTACTCAGTGATAGGCCTGATAAGGGCTAAGTAGACAGGTACTATAACTTTCTTGGGCTTGAGTACCTGGTTAGATACATATCAAACATGGCACATTGTACTCAAAGATAGGTCTGACAAGGGCCAGTTGGTGTGGTACTATAACTTCCATGGGCCTGAATGCTTGGTTAGATACATACAAAGGGGCAATTTGTACTCAATGACAGGTCTGATAAGGGCAAAGTAGAGTGCTGGTATAACGTCCTTGGGCCTGGCTGTTTGGGTAGGTATATAACAAAGTGGCCACATTGTACTGAATGATAAGTCTGAGAAAGGGACAGAAAGAGTGGTACTATAACTTCCTTGGGCCTGGCTGCCTGCTTATATACAACAGTAGAGAGTCAATTATCCAAATGTCTATAATCCAAACACAGCCTTCCAAAGTTTTCGGGTAGGAAAAATCATAAAGTCTGAAGAAGTAAACACTACATGTATTCACTTGTGCATGTTTTTTGAGCTTGTAGTCTGCTTGCGTGTGAAAAACATTCTTTATTGTCCACTAGAATTGCTGAATGGTCAGAAAACATATTCTCTGACTGCAGAAAAAACAAGATTTTAGATGTTTTTTATCCAGTTCAACGTATGTTTGATTATCCGATCAGTTTGATTATCCAAACCACTCTAGGTCTCAATTAGTTCAGATAATCTACTGTACCAAAAGGGGGCACATTATACTCAGTGATAGTTCTGATAAGGGCCAAGTAGAGCAGTACTATAAGTTCCTTGGGTCTGAATGCGTGGTTTGATACATACCAAAGGGGGCACATTGTGCTTAGTGATAGGTTGGAAAAGCATCAAGCAGAGTGGTACTATAACTTCCCTTTGCCTGGCTGCCTGGTTAGCTACACCCCAAAGGGGGCACATTCTACCCAATGACAGGTCTGATAAGGGCCAAGTATACTGATACTATGGGTTCCTATTACAAAATTGAAGACACTAATTATCGAACGGCCTAAAAGCTGAAAATGCCAGACATCGTGCTTTTTATGAGATAGCAGTACAGTGAAGATCGGAATATTTACCCTTTCCTCACTGTAATGCAGTCTCGGAGTTGGTATATATAATTAGCGGGGAGTAGGGGAGGTGCAGCCCCCCCACAATAGTGAGTTTGAGGTCCGGCATTTTCAGCCATTAGGCTGCCCGATATTTAGTGTTTTTGGTGTTCTAATATAGACCTGATACTATAAATTCTTTGGGCCTAGCTGCCTGGTTAGAAACATACCAAAGGGGGCACATTGTATTCTATGATAGGTCTGATAAGAACTAAGTAGAAGGGTATTATAACTTCCTTGGGCATGTGTCTGGTTAGATATATAGGTTCATAGGTTCATAGGATGATGCTAATGTATTGACCCCCAGGGTCTTTACAAGCCTAGCCATTAAATCCCAATATAATACTAGATGGGATATATCATCTATGCCCAGGGTTTTTCTATCAAGGACTACCCCTGTCCAGGAGAGAAGTGGGGGAAATCCCTGGCAGAAATTTAAGGTTTCCAATCCAGTCATCCAGGTTGTGCTTAAACAGGCTCACGGAGGTCCTCTGCTTGCTAGGAATTGGAAGCCTATTCCAAAGGAATGGCAACCTCTGACAGATATATCTGTCTCTCCAGCAGGTCCTGTTTATGTAGCAGGGTAGATTGAGGTCCCTGGAATGGGTGACTCTAGTCCCATATGACTTAAGGATGTGCAGCATTTCCATTAGATTTGAATCAGAGATAGCTCTGTAAGCCAGATATGTCACCTCTAGGTTGTCTATATGCTACTGAGTACAGTGACAGTGACTTCATTCTGCCCGCATAAGACGTGCTGGAGACCCTGAATTTTCTTAGTTAGAAATCTCTGAGGTCTCTCAAGTTGCTGCAGGTGTCTGGTACAGTACATGCCAAAGGGGGCATTATAGTCAATAATAGGCCTGATGAGGGATGAGTACAGTGGACTTAAATCCTCTTTTGCTCTTGAGGCGATGCCTTTACTATTCAGGTCAGTCAGGTGAGTGGCTTAGAATGCCTTCCTCACCAGAGTAGACAAATGGTGGTCAAAGTTGAGGTCACAGTTAACTTTTGTTACCACGTCTCCCAATACTGAATCATTACTTAGGGTATTATTGTTTATTTCACAATCATCAATGACATTGTTTTTACAGAAGAGGATGATGATAGATTTGTTATCATTTAGTTTAAGACCATGGGTTTGGCACCAATCATTGGTCTGTGTAAGCCCCTTTCTAAACACACTGACATTGCTACAGGATACAATGATAGCACATAATTTGCAATCATCAGCAAACTTAGTTAGCCACAGCTCCTCCTGTTTGGCCTGGACGTCTGAGAAGCATATGTCAAACAATAGGGGGCCCAGCAAGGACCCTTGTAGGGCCGCACTGGTTACAGGTCTGCAGTTTGAGGTAAAGCCTCCCACTTCGACTGAATTTTGTTGATCTTTGAGGCAGTTTGCAACCCACCTGACAACATAGGGGTTGATATTCAACTGGGTTAGTTTGTCAATGATGGGATAGTGTCAAAGGCCTTGGCTAAGTCAAGAAAAGCTGTGTGCATGGCTTTGCACATTCCAAAGGGGTCACATTGTACTCAATGGTAGGTCTGATAAGGACCAAGCAGAGTGGTACTACAACTTCCTTCGGCCTGAGTTCTTGGCTAAATAAAAACCAAAGGTGTACTATAACTTCCCTGTGCCTGGCTGCCTGATCAGATACATACCAAAGGGGGCTCATTGTCCTCAATGATAGGTCTGATCGGGGCCAAGTAGAACGGTACTATAAATTCCTTGAGCATAGCTCCCTGGTTAGATAAATACCAAAGTGGGCACATTGTCCTGAATGATAGGTCTGATAAGGATGAAGTACAGTGGTACTATAACTTCACTGAGATTGGCTGCTTGCTTGGATATATACCAAAGGGTGCACATTGTACTGAATGATAGGTCTAATGAGGGCCAAGTAGAGCGGTACTATAATTTCCTTGGGCCTGACCGCCCAGTTAGATGCATACCACTGGAGCCAAGTAGAGAGGTATTATAAATTTCTTCAGCCTGAGTGCCTTGTTAGATACATACCAAAGGGGAGGGGGATTGTACTCAATGATTGGTCTAATATGGACCAAACAGAGTGGTACTATAACTTTCCTGGGTCTGAATGCCTAGTTAGATACATACCGAAAGATGGTACATTGTAGTCAATGAAAGGTCTCATAAGGCCCAAGTAGAGCATTACTCTAGCTTCAAGGGGACTGTCTGTCTGATTAGATAAGTATGAAAGGGGGGAAATTGTACTCAATGATTAGTCTGATATGGGTGAAATAAAGTGGTACTATAACTTCCCTGGGCCTGGTTGTCTGGTTAGATACATACCAAAGGGGGCACATTGTACTGAATGATAGGTCTGATGAGGACCAAGTAGAACTGTGCTATAACTTCCTTGGGCCTGGCTGCCTGTTTAGATACACACCAATGGGGGTAGTATAACTTCCTTGGGCCTGGCAGCCTGGTTGATACATACCAAAGAGGGCACATTGTCCTCAATGATAGGTCTGATAAGGGCCAAGTAAAGCCGTACTATAAATTTTTTGGGCCTGGCTGTTTGGTTAGAGTCATACCAAAGGCTGCACTTTGTACTCAATGATAGGTCTGATAACGGCAAAGTAGAGCAGTACTATAACTTACTTGGCTCTGGCTGCCCGGTTAGACACATATCAAATGGGGCACATTGTACTCAGTGATCGGTCTGATTTGGACCAAGAAGATTGATACTATAGATTTCCTTGGCCTGCCTTTCTGCTTAGATACATACCAAAGTTGTGGTCAATGATTGGTCTTTTAAGGACCAATTACAGTGGTACTGTAACTGTCTTGGGCCTGGTTAGATACATACCAAAGGGGGCACATTGTGCTGAATTATAGGTCTGATTTGGACCACGTAGAGTGGTACTATAACTTCCCTGGGTATGACTTTCTGGTTAGATACATACCAAAGGGGGCCCATTGTGGTCAGTGATCAATCTGATAAGGACCAAGTTTAGTGGTATCAAAACTTCCTTGTCCCTGGTTGTCTGGTTAGATACATACCAAAGAGGGCAATTTGTACTCAATGATAGGTCTGATAAGGGCCCAGTAGAGTGGTACTATAACTTCCTTGGGAATGGCTGCCTGGTTAGAAACATACCAAAAGGGACACATTAAAGTCAATGATAGCACCAGACAAGGGCCAAGTAAAGTAGAAGTATAACTTCCTTGGGCCTGGCTGCCTGGTAGTTACATACAAAAAGTGGCACAGTGTCCTGAATGATAGGTCTGATAAGGGGCAGGTAAGGAAACACTATAACTTCCTTGGGACTCATTGTCTGGTTAGATACATACCGGGGGGCTACATTGTCCTCAGTGATATGTCTGAATAAGGGTCAAGTGCTAAAAATAGCAGTCAGTAGTATTGCCTATCTGGTCTCAGTCCTTATAAATGGGTCAATCCAGGAATCTCATATTCCATTTCTTTGTTAAAAGTCACATATTATCCCCCTGCACAAAAGAGAAAATTCAACAAACATTAGTAAATTTAGACCTATATCAGTCTTATCTCCACTCACCAAAATTCTTGAAAAATGTATTCAAAAACAATTGCTAGACTATCTCCTGCAGGAAGAATTCCAGTCCCCTACACAACATGGCTTCCATCCTTCCCATAGTGCTAGCACTGACCTTCTAACCTTTATAGATACTGTCAATAAAGCTAGAGACAATGACAAACTAGTATCCTCCTTATTTCTAGACTTGTCTAAAGCCTTCGGCACAGTTTGTCACAGCAAGCTCCTACTTCAAATGTCCTAACTAGGTCTCTTTCAGTCCATCCTTCTGTGGTTCAAAAGCTGCCTGTCCAGTAGGTATCAGTAAGTAAAACTGCCCCCGATGCTCTCTCCTTACCTCCCAGTCACCACCAGTGTACCATAAGGCTCTATCCTTGGCCCCCTCCTCTTTAACGTTTTCACCAACACCCTCTATATGTCCATACAACAGGCCACCATAACATAATATGCAGATGATTTCACTTTTATTTGCACATCTGACAACATGGTACACCTCCAAAAATTAGATTGAAAGTTTTAACAGCCACTGAAAAATGGCTTTGTAACTTACAACTCATGCTGAATCCAAATTAGACTAAACTACTACCTTTTTCCCAAATCCCTTTCTCATGAAAAAACAAAATTTAAACTCCTCTCTCTTGATGATGCAACTGTTGAAGTAACTGGTCATAGCAGACTATTAGTGGTGATAATGGATGATAATCTTACATTCGACCTGCATATACAAAATTGCTTGAGAAAAACTCATCAAAAACTAGGGATGCTTTGCAGAGCTAAAAACTTTCTCACAGACGCAACTAAAACTATACTTGCCACTATTTATCCACCCCCCTCACTTCATTATACCACCCCCATCCTTTATGCCACCCCCATCCTTACTAACCTCCCAGCTTCACAAAAATTAAAACTTGAGTGATGTTAAATTTGTATTAAATAACCCTTTTAGAACCCACCACTGTATAGCAATAAAAAGCCTAAATTGGTTAGAATTTGCCTCATCAAACTAAAACATACACGGCTTCTTACCATAGGTTCATTGTTTTAAAGGTGTGTACTAGGCTAACGGCCATGGATCCTATATAAGCCTAGCCCAAGAAGATTCCTTGGCATTATGCCGCCCAAAGTTAGTTCCCAGTGCCAATGTCAATCAAGGCCACTGAAGTGATCCCCGGGGTGAACTTCCTATTGCCCACCCACTCGTCCAATTTCTCTTAAAGAGGGCCAGTGAAGTGCTCTGCTTGATGTGAATGGGAAGTTTGTTCCAGAGTATGGGAAGTCTCTGGGTTAGGAACCTGTCCCTCCAGCGTGTTCTGTTTATTGTGGTAATGACATTAAGGTCCCTGGAGCGTGTGGCACAGAGGGATTGTGATTTATTTAGATGTAGCATATCTAGCAGCTCTGAGTCAGACATGGCTTTGTAGGTCAAGCAGAGATCACCTCTAAGTAGGCGATAAGAGAGAGTATAGTTGGAGTTTTTTTGAGTCTGTCTTATAATTCACATTATACAGCTCAGCATGCTCCTGCCTGGTGCCCTGCAGAGTTCTACAGCAGCAGAGAGACAAAAGAGAGACTTTGGAGTGATTAAGTATCATTTTTCTGCATTTTCTTGCTGCCTTTAGTTAATTCCTCCTAAAACGCTGATTTTCTAGAGTTTCTGTGATTTAAAAAGCTTGTTTCAGCTACATATTTTACTTATTTTACTGCCTGCACTTTAACAAAGTCGTTTTTGTGTTTAAATTACCTGTTTAACTGTTGTAGGCTACACACTCAAGTGTGATAGCCATTTCTGTGCATTTAAAGTGTTTTTTTGATTGTATCTGCTTTATTTTCTGTGTGTGTGACTCTTTCGGCTTATCCCGGTTAGGGGTTGCCACAGCGGAACTCCAGTCCGCTAATGTTTGGTAGTGGATTTTTATGTGCCGAGTTACCATCCCTGACGCACAACCTTCAACGAAGGTACGCCCATTCACGCATGGCTCCATGCAGAAGATGCTCTAGCTGAGAATCGAACTGGACAGCGTCTTACAGCGAGGCGACAACGCTACAAACAAAAAATAACAAAAAATATACTTGTTTTCCCACCTTTCTAAGCTAGTATAGTCCAGTTTTCAGGTTAGTGCCGAATTCAGGGCTGTGTTACAAGTTTCTGTGTTTGCCCATAACTTACTTGGATAGAAGGAAGTTTCTCTGTTCACTGTGAGAGAGGGGAGCTTTGAGCAGCCTATCTGTCCCTGGAGGAGTGGTTTCAGCCCAGAAATTAGTAGTTTATTGGCAATTTTGGGCTAATTTCTATCTGTTTCATTTCCCTGCTATAAAACCCGCATTTGCACGGTTTTGCGAGCCAGGCAGTGCTGGTTAGCTAGGGTATAACTATTCCTGGCTCCACAAAGTTTACTCTTTAATTTTTCCTTTGCAACTAGACAAACTTTTATCTTAAGCACTCAAACCATTCACTTCTCATCCCGGCACTTGCTCAAAACGCATAGCAAGCACTAATAAACCTTAGCACTAGACCACCCTGTACTGTAGAGAAGGACAAGGCTCTCTATTCGACCTTACCAGCCAATCAGTAAAACAGTTCACTGTACCTATCCAGGCATGTCCAAATGGCAGTTTCAGGTGTACTCTCCGGTCCAACTGGTGAATCTGGGTATTTTGAGGCAATGTTACAATTGCCTGATGTACACAGACAACCCTCTCCTCCTTCCACCAAACACTAATACATGCGAAAGATGCAATTATACAGCCAAACTGCAGGCTAAGCTCTCTCAACCCAAGACTGGACCAGGCAGTCAAGAGGAGAAGGGAATTACTTGCATCAGACCACCAGTCTCACATAGACCTATGAAACCAGCACCGGCAAAAAACACACATAAATACATGAAAACATACTTGTTGGCTCTAAATAAAAATCTGCAAAAGCAACAGAGACCTCCAAAGCAGACATCCAAGCAACCTCCACCCCCCAACACAAACCATGAAACACATACTTCACAAAACCAGTGTGCCATGCAATCACAGCCCTTAAGGTAAAATAACATACCCAACACACTAGTAATAGGTGACTGTATAGTCAGGCACACTGACGTCCCACTCACTAGGCTGAACAAGGAGAAGGTTACCGTTAGCTGCCTGATGGGTGCCAGGATCTGCCACATAACACAAGCACTCAGGTCACTCCAGAACAAGTACAAATATGACTCTGTCATTGTCCATGTTGATGTGAAGGACCTGAGCCGTACCTCCTTGGACTACATGAAAAGAGACATGGAGGAGCTCTCTGATCACATAGTCCAGGCCAGTATGACCCTGACCCTGAGTAGCATCCTGCCCTCACCAAGAATGATACCATGGTATAGAGAAAAAAATGATCAATTTCAACAATTGGATAAGCTTCTGGTGTCTTTCAAAGGGGATCCAGTGTTTGTCAGCCTGGGATGACATGCTCGACAAGCCACGCTGCTTCTCTAGAGATAGCTTGCACCTGTCACCCATAGGCTTTTGAATACTGGCCAAGGTTCTTGCCACCCCCATAGTGCCTTTTTTTGGCAAGGCTCAAGAAACAAACCCATCACCGTAAATAGCACAAGTAACAAAAAACTGAGGGTGATCATACTCAATGCCAGAAGTCTAAACCTCAAAATGCACTCACTCAAGGCACTCCTCAGTATGGAGAAAATTGATATATGTGCAGTAACAGAAACCTGGTTTAAGGCTCCAGAGAGCACCCCAGCAATACCAGGCTACAACTCATACCATACATTTTGGCCACAAAACCCAGACCGAAATACAAAAGGCGGGGGAGTATCCATATTCATCAAGGATACCCACACCTCCAGGTTAGTGGCACAGCACGATGCTTCACAGATCATCCACATGCAACTAACAATGGGCAAAACTGCTATTCAAATTATAGCTTGCTACAGATCACCCACCATGTCCCAGGACCCCCACTCCGCATTCCTGGAAACACTGGGAAACATAACGGTCCTACCAAACACCCTGATATTGAGTGATTTCAATTACCCAAACATTAACTGGGAGAACTACTCAAGTACAAATTCCCTTGCCCAACATTTCCTAGAATTTATAAACTCAAACACCCTGGATCAGCTGGTCAACATCCCCACCAGAGGTGACAACATATTGGATCTGGTCTTCACCAACATGGATGACCGGTGTTCCACACCGGACATCAATCCCTCGTTGGTTAGATCTGATCATAAACTAATCACTCTGGATATCCACATTCCACCACCAGCCCCGGTCAAAGAAACCACAGTGAAAAACTTTTCAAAAGCAAAACATGTTACTTAAGACTGAGGTGGGAAGTTTCAAAGTGCCCATGCTAAAGGATAACGCTGTCCAAGCTGCAAAATCCTTTACTAATGTACTCTACGGGCACCTACAAGAATGCATAGATTGTGCTATCCCAAACAAAACCAACACTCACTCTTTCAAGAAAAGGAAACCAGTCTGGTGGACCCCTGTCATAAACAAGCTATACAATAGAAGGAGGAAATTAGTACAGAAAAGAGTAAAATCCCAAGAAGGGAATACATCCCTGATCAGTATCAGAAAGAAACTACATTCCCTCATAAAATCATCCAAGGCTAGCTTCGAAAGAAAAATTGCCATGGATTCCAAAGATAATCACAAGGCATTCTTTAGCTATGTCAAGAATCTAAGTGGCAATTCTCAGATCTGCTAGGAGTTAGTGCAGAATGGCACAAAATACACTGAACCGACCGATATAGCCAACATCCTGGCAGACAGGTTCAGTGCAAACTTTACCTCCCTCTCACCCCCAAAAGGACCCATAACTATACCAGAAGAATGTAGTGCCCCTGAAATCACAGACACTCAGGTTAAAACAGCCCTCTCCAAAGCCAAAAACACAGCATCAGTGGGACTGGACGGTGTCCCAGGCTGCATCCTACATGAGCTCAAAGATGAACTAACCCCTCACCTAAACACACTGTTTAAACTCAGACTCTCCACAGGCTATGTGCTCACAGAGTGGTGCACAGCAACGGTTATTCTGCTCCACAAAGGTGGAGCCACAACGGACCCTGGGAACTATCGCCCTATAAGCCTGACTAGCTTGGTCTGCAAAGCAATAGAGCACATCATCATAGATCTCATGAACAGAGACATTGAGAACCTCCAAACACTGGACCCTACCCACTTCGGCTTTGTTAAGGGCAGATCATGCCTCCTAAACCTGGTGGATGTCTTTGAGACAGTTACCAAGGCTATAAATGAGGGAAAGGTGGTCCACACAGCCTACCTAGACCTCGCAAAGGCCTTCAACACCATTCCCCACTCAGGTATTATAGACAAGCTCACCATCCTGAACATAAACCCCGACGTCACGAGATGGGTTACCAACTGGCTCATGGACAGAACCCACATGGTAAGAGTTGCAGGAACTAGGTCTAACTCTAAACTGGTTACAAGTGCCGTTCCCCAGGGCTCAGTCCTAGGACCCCGCCTGTTCGGAATATACTTCTCAGAGGTACAGCCAAGCACAGGAGGATTATGGCTGACCAAGTTCACAGACAACTGCAAACTAGGGGCTATAATTGACTTTCCGGCTGACACAGACATCCTCCAAAAGGGTCTCACTGAGACAGATACCTGGTGTCAAAACCATGGCCTCAAACTAAATGCCAAAAAGTGCATAGTCATCCCCTTTGGAAAAAACAAAGTACCCACAAACTATCACATAGGTGCTAGCCCCCTAAATATGGAAGACATAATAAGGGATCTGCAGACCCAAGTAAATAGTAACCTCTCCTTTGATAAATTCATTGCCAAAGTGGTTAGAAAATCCTTCTATGTGGCCCACCTAATCACAAAAGGGTTTGCATCCAGATCAAAAGAGGTCATTGGGCCCCTCTACGCATCATTCATCAGACCCATCATAGAGTACAATGCCCCATTTGGGATGTACCTTACAAGACATCTGCAACAACTGGAAAGACCACAGAAGTACCTCACCAAGAGGATCACTGGCCTCAAGCAGATGCCCTATGCAGTTCAAGTGAAGAAACTCCAGCTGTACTCGGTTGCACGCCGCCTACTCAGAGGTGATCTCCGCCTGACATACAAGGCCATGTCCAAGCCAGAATTGATGGACATGCTCCACCTAAAGAAAACCATATCCCCTCGAAACACAAGCTCCAGGGATCTAAACCTCACCACAACAATAAATAGGACGTGCTGGAGGGATAGATTCCTGTCCCAGAGACTTCCCATGCTGTGGAACAAGATTCCAGTCTACATTAGGCAGAGCTCCTCGCTAACCCTCTTCAAGAGAAACCTTGACAAGTGGATGGGAAACAGAAAGTTTACCCCAGGGATCACTCCAATGGCTCTGCTGGACAGAGGCACAGGGAACTAATCTAAGGGGACGGTGAAAGCCAACACATTCCGGCTAGGCTTATAAATGCCTTTGGGCAGATAGCCTAGTACCTACCTATGAATCTATGAACCTATAAATCAATAGTTCTGGAAATCCAAAAGTCATTAATAGGATTGCACAGCCAAGAGTATTCCATTTTATTTCAAGGCTGTGCAACCTGAAGAGTTCAGTCTGGGAAGTTACTGGGAATTTTCTACTTCATCCCCCACACCCAAGAAAACAAACAATAACTTGTTGTTCTTCAGCTGTCATGCAGCTTTGAAAGTCTTTTCTTCTGAAAATATTAGTATCAATTAGTTTCATTTTAAGCACTCTGAACTACTTTCACTAGATAAAGTCAGCCTAAACTTGTTCCAGGAGCTACAACAATGCAAGATCCATCCAAAACCTGATAAGTAACTGTAATCTCCTCTGACATACTGGGTTCTCAGCCAGAAAAACACACCATGGTCTCTAGTCAAGGTTCTCAGATGACATGAACTAGGAAGACAGACATCTAATGCAGCACTGGATAGAACTAGTCAGGACTGCAACAGCCTGGCCGGCAAACCTGCTCTTGAAAGGCTTTACAAGCCTAGATGAAGGAGACAAGACTCCCAACATTTAGCATCCTTATCATATATGGATGCTTTAGAGATAACTACACTAGCCTAAAACAGGAAGCTGCAGAAATAAAAAGTTATGTACTCACTGTAATGTTCCATTCATGTTGTCCATTTTCATTCTTCCTCAACCGATGGGTTCAGAACCAAAACTCTGATCTGACTCAGCCGCTTCTTCCAGATCAGCACCTAGAACTCTCAAGCTCCTTCATTTACCCATAATTTCCCCACCGGCCCAATGTACCTCAGATCGAGTTTGCTGCTGCTAGATGTAACAGGGCAACCAATAACAAAAAAGATGCAGTGGTATAACAGAATAAGGGATGCTGGAGCTCAAACAATGAAGAGGTTCCTATACACCTCTTACATCTCTCCAGAAGCACAAAAGGAAGTGGTAGGTCGGCAGGGAGTTGAGGAAGAATGAAAATGGACAACACAGATGGAACATTACGGTGAGTACATAACTTTTCATTCATTCCTCAACAAGGCAATTTGCCTCCATTCATACGCAGTCCCCAGCTACCACAACCCTGGGAGGCCTTCAAGGAAGGATATTCCAGAGCACTGCTGAGCCAAAAGCTGCACTGTTCCTAGAAATGAAATCCAGCCTGTAATAGGTAATGAAAGTGTGTGGATTAGCCTGACTTGCAGCTGTACAATTATCATCTAAAAAAAAAAAAACTCTGGACCAAAAAGCTGAAGAAACTGCCACATATCTCCTGGAATGTGGCCTAGGAGGTTTTGGTAAAGATAAACCCAATTTACCACAGACAAAGGTTATACAATCAGTCAACCATCTGACCAATGTAATTTACTGGACTGTCTAGTCTTAGGGGAAAAGGAAACAAATAACTAGTCAGATTTCCTTAGGTCTTTGGTGATACGAAGGTAGAAATGAAGCTGTTTGTGCACATCAAACAGATGTACAATGTACTCTCCTTTGTTAGAAAATTTTAGAAAGTAATATGGGAGATTAATGACACTGTTAATATTGGACTCAGAAGCTATTTTTGGTAAAAAAGAAAAAAAAGAAAAAAAGAATTAGTTTGCAGGGATAGCCTGTCTATGAAAGATCAAATAAGGAGGTTTTGAAGACAGAGCCTCACATTTAGATACTCTTCTAGCTGACGTAACTACCACCAGAAAAATAATTTTCCCAAGATAAAACTTTTAGGTCAGCTTTAGCTGAAGGTTCAAAGGGAGACTGAATTAAGGCCTGAAGCCTTATATTTAAATCCCAAGGTGAAGTAGGATCTTTTAACGCAGGGGTAAGAAAAAAGAAAAACACCCTTGAGAAAGCCCTTGCATAATTTAAGAAAAGGCTAATGTAAAGTTTCCATCCATGTGGAAATTAGAAATGGTAGCCAACTGAATTCTAATAGTTGAAAAACTAGCTCCCTTATTAAAGACTGAAGCTAAAAATTCAAAGATCACTGTACAGGCACTGAAAAAGGGTCCAAGTCTCTACTAATGACCTAGAAGACAAATCTTTTCCACTTACTCTCTTAAGTTTTCAGTGAAAGCCTTATGGGAAGATAGCAAAATATGATGGACCGGGGAAGAGAACCTGTGCTGTCTAGCAATTAGCATGAAATGGAGAAACCATGCAGTCAGTTTGAAGTCTATTATGTCAGGATGAATCATGCCTGTTGGATGAGACAGAAGGTCTGGAGTTGGATCCAGATTCCATGGTGGCTGTAGAAGATGAAGCCAAATGAACAGGAACCAAATCAGATGAGGCCAAAAGGCAGCACTGACGATAACTGTGCTCTTCAACCAAACATCTTTCAGAGGAAAATTGGGAATTCATGATGATGGTGGCAAAGCATACAGGAGACCAGAGGGCCAATCATGAACTAGAGCATCTCTTGGTGACTCCCCTGATGGAGAGATCAGGATAAAGAGCCTGCTGCACTTGTTGAGGGGACAGGCAAAAAGATCACAGCATGGCAGGTCCCACTGATGGAAAATTGTCTTCAACACATTGACATCGAGCACCCATTCATGAGGCAGAATGAACCTGCTTAGTTTGTCCGCAGTCACAATGAATTTCCACGGGATGTGCATTGCTATTAGAAGAGAAGAACTCAACCACTTCCAAACTCTCTTAGCTTCTAGACAAAGATGGTAAGATTTGGTTCCCTCTTGTTTGTTGATGTACCAGACTACAGACATTGTTCATGGAATTGCAACTGTCGCAAAAGGGACAGTGTCTTGAAAGGCCTGCAATGCTAGGAAGGAAAGTGCTCATCTCCAAGACATTGAAATGAGTCTTGGCCTCTTCAAGGGACCATGTGCCTTGAGCTGCCCTTTCCAAGTAGTGCCCCTCCACCCAAGCGGGCAAGCATCTGTGGTCAACATGGTCCTTAAAAGGGGAAGAACAAAGTGATGGTCTTCATGGAGTTGGATTGCATGAATACACCAAAGATTACTTTTGCACGCACTTGGGTGATCTTGACTGGCATGGATAATGGATGTTGGAGAATTTTCCATTGAGTAGACAGAGTCCATTGAAGGATCCTCATATGGAACCAGGCCAACAGAACAAGGGTGATGGCTGCTGCCATGGAACCCAAAACCTATAGGCTCAGTCGGTCTGGAAGAGATTAATTCTGGATCATTTTCTTTACTTGGGACTGTAAAGTGTTTGAGTAAAGGGAAGAGAGGCTGACTGAATGTATATAAAACCTGTTCCTAAGAACTCCTCAAGTCATCCCAACAGAGTCTGATTTGTTGTAACCGACTGTTATTCCCAGATGAGAACACAAGTGGAGCAAGTAGTCTCTTGCCTGTATTAGTTGATGTCTGGTAGGAGCAGTAAGGAGCCAATCCTCTTGATACAAAAACACTCAGAATCTCTGCAGTCTTGAGTGAGCTACTTCCACTGCCATGCATTTGATGAACACCATGAGAGCTGTAAGGGAGACCAAAAAGCAGTGCTATGAACTAGTAATGACTGGCTCCCAACTGGAAGAGTAGGTATCTCCTGGAGCATCTGTTCATTTTGATGGGATAATATGCATCCTGAAACTCTAATGAGCATATCCACTCATCCTTTTGCAAAATGGACTGAAATGTGACCATCTGAAACTTTGTATACTGAACAAACTGATTTAACATGCTGTGGTCAAAATTGGTCTCAAATCCCCCATCTTTTTGGCATCAAGAAGAATCTTTAAGCTCCTGACACACTCTGGTCGAGGGGATCTCTTGGGTGACTGACTCTCTTCTAGCAGCTTTTTTTAACTTTATTTCTAGAGATGCTGCTTTCTTCTGACTTGGTGAAATATCAGAGATTTTCTTCAGCACTGTGGCAGGAGCTAGGGAAAATGGTATGGTATAACCTCTGGATATAATTCTATGTGCCCACAAATCTTTTGTGATAGCTAGCCAGGTTCTCTGGTGCAGAGACTAATGCCCCCCAACTGCCTACAGACAGGGACAATCAGGCCTCCTTTCAGGAGTGCTGATAGGGCCCATCTAAGAAAATCTCTAGATCCCTGATTCTAGAGACCACCTCTACCAAAAGAATGGTGTCTTCTATTCAAGCTCCCTCCTCTACCCCTGGAAAAACTGTCTCCACTTGAATCCTGGAAAGGACCCTGGGATTTCTTACACCATATCTTTCTGCCACTTTGTTGGTTCCTAGAGAAGGGTCTTTGAGAGGGAGAAAAATATACACCCATGGCAGACAGGGTTTTTCCCTCTTGTTCACACCTGGAGAGTGTGTTATTAACCTTGAGGCCAAAAAGAGATCTTTCAAAGGGGGCATTGAAAAAAGAAGACTTAAATGCATCTAGGCAGGTCTTTTGATGGATAAGCCTAAACCTGCTGCTCATGAGGTACCCTCCACAGCATGGGAGTTCAACCTCATGGACACATTTGAGATAGATTGAAGGGTGACCAGCTGAGAGCAGATGCTGTTGCCATCCTTGGGGAACATAGACCCAGAAAGAAATTTGGTAAGCTTCTTGATGAAATCCCTTTGCAGTCTTCAAAAATGTGCCAAATAATTCAGCAACCTAAGAGCAAAGGTCACTGAAGCATAAAAACTTCCCAAAACTGTCCAACATCCTAGACTCCCTATTAGAAAGATGAAAAGAGGAACTCTGCTCTGCTAGTTCTTTTCTTGTAAATGAAACTACAACCATGGCATCAACAGGCACCCTCTTGATCTAGTGTGCACAGTCTTGGGAGGGCAAGAATGTTATCCGATCTCTTAGATACTGGCTCAGTGTCCTGCTCCTTCCACATCCACTGAGAGTCCAAGTAAATGAGCTCATCCTCCAGGGTGTCATCCAAAAGAAGTAGATGGATCTGATGGGCCAGACCCAAAAGCCTCCAGGAGCACGGATTCTTCTTGGGGGGTATTGAAAGAACAACCACCTCTTTGTTTCAACAGCTCCAGCATATGTCTGAAGGAGATATCAGATGGTGATCTGTGGGACCCCTCGCCCTTATCAAAAAAATCAGTGCCCTCTGTGAGAGATTCCTGGGGGGAATGTAAGTGCCTCCTTTTGCACATCCTCTTGTGAGGGACTTCCACAGTGGAATATTCTGAGAAAGTACTTGAAGAGATAATGCTCTGATGGACTGGCAGGAAGCTTGCTCAGGCTGGCTGTCCCAGTGGAAGAAATGACTGAGGCTCAGGGCACAATAGTACGAGCTAGGTTGTCTGTTCTCTAAATATACAGAAATCCCTCTCCACAACCTCTAACGTAGCATGCCTAGGTGAAACAGAAGTTCACAGCGCCATAGCTGAAATCTCTCAGATCAGCTCCTGCAACCCCTATCAGCACTCCACCTGAAGAGGGAATTGGACCAGAGCTATCCATCAGCAAGGGGAAGAGATTACTCAAAGTCTCTGTTGTCAATTCCCAGCCCAAGGATCTGCCACTGATGGTTTGGCTCAAAGAGTGCTCCAGCTCCAAAACACACAGTGTCGGTCATCTCAGGGGAACCATCACATTTTTATTTTATATCCAAGCCATAGCCAATACCCAGAGCACCAACACCCACCCAAAAACAACAACATCCCTCACCCTTTCCAATGCAAAAAACAACACCCCCAGTTTCTCCCTCAAACCAGTCACCACTAAAACAATCGCTAAACTCCTCAAAAAACTGAAACCAACACTAGCGGTTGACAACCTACCAGCAGAATTCCTACAGATTACTGCAGAGGCCATATCCTATCCCATGTCCTCATCAACAGGTCTTTAACTGAATACAAAGTACCCCACTCATGGAAAATATCTCACATAATACCATTGCACAAAGGGGGCCATTCCATTGAACTTACTAACTACCGCCCCATAGCAATACTATCACCCCGATCAAAAATTCTAGAGAGAGAGTAGTCCATTCACAGCTATTGCATTACCTCCTACAGAACAACCTACTATCCTCTTCCAACATGGATTTAGACCTTCCCATAGCACTACCACAGCATTGCTATCATTCTCCAACACTAATAACCATAGAAACAATGGCCTGTTCATATCCTCCATATTCTTAGACTTATCCAAAGCCTTTGATATGGTCAACCACACAATGCTCCTTGAAAGACTTGCCAGTCTTAATACAAACTCCTCCACCCTTTCCTGGTTCAGTAACTATTTATCTAACCATCAACAAGCAGTACTATGGCAAAACCAACTGTCCCCCTACTGTCCCACAAGTGTCCATTCTCGGACCTCTGCTATTCTCATTATTTAGTAACCAGCAGATGATACCACTATTATATGTGCAGCACCCACCCTCAACAAAGTAAAAACCATCACCCAGAATAACTTTACCCTAGCAGAAGAATGGTTCACCAACATCAAACTTTTACTTAATCCCAAGAAAACTAAACTTATTCTCTTCAGCCCCAATAGATCTCCTCCCACAGACAATAATTTTACCATAATATCCAAAGGCAATACTAGAATCACTCCAACATTGCACACTAAGTTTCTAGGCATAGAAATTGATAATAATCTCAAATTTGACATCCATTTTGCCCAAACAATCAAGAAAGTTAACAAAAAGATTGGACTCCTTTATAGGAACCGCCAATTCATGACCAGGCACACCAAAGCCACCATAGCTAGAACCCATCTATTATCCATACTACTATATGCTTCCCCAATCTTAACTAACCTTCGCCACACAGAACTCACCAAAATGGAATCTTGCTACAAGATTGCCAAATCTGCTACTGAAACCACTCATAGATCCCATCACTGTCTAGCCCTTAGACAGCTCAACTGGCTTGCATTACCACAACTCCTCCTACTCAACCAACTTACCATTGCACATAAGCTCTACTACCATCCCATGAAAACTCCTGCCCTGTAACAATTAATCCAGCCCTACGCCCCCCTCCAGAAACCTAAGATCTACACACCAGAACTACATAAATGTCACTAAGCACAAAAATGAGGCTGGCAAATCCATCTTTGCATTGCTCCATTGCCAAAACCTGGAATACTCTACCAGATCACCTAACCTCAACATCCTCTCTTCACCTCTTCAAAAATCTCCTCAAAACCCACTACACACAAAACTGACTATGTTCACCCCCCCCCCCAGGCTAGATCATAACTACTCACTGCTACTGCGTCTCTCCAAACTATGTAATGTTGGCATGGTTCTCCACCTCCACTCTCTTTGCCTTCAAACTGAGAAAAATAAACTCACTCATAGTTACTATACACAATGGTAGGTTACTAATGTATGCTCAACTGTAAAAGAACTGCCAATACTATTATATCCTGTCAATGCTTATTAACCTACTGTAAGTGGTTTCAACTGAAATGAGCTACTGTATGATTATAGTACTATTATATCCTGTCATTGATTATTAACCTATTGTAAGTGGCTTCAGCTGAAATGGGCTCCAGTATGACTTATGTATAATGTGAATGTGTATGACTTATCCTGTGAATGTGTATCTATTGTATTGTACTATTAGTGGAACTTTTCTCCCCGGGCCTCCACTGAAAATGGACCTGTGTCCAGTTGGACCTTACCAGTAAACAAATGTAAAATAAATAAATAACAAAAATAAATACATATCCATATTATACATGTGTATACATCATACATATATAGCATTTAAAGATATTCTACACAGCTATGCTCCCAGTCAGTCGTTGCAATCCAGTGACCAAAAACTTGTGTCTGTCTATGAACCTAGCAAATATACTGCACATTGTCTGTACTTGTACAAGGTTGCTAAGGTCTGGAACTCCTAACCTGTAACTATTAGGCCAATAAATACTCTCTCGCCTATCTTAAAAACCACTCTGAAAGACTTTCTGGCTAAAGCGTTGCTCTGTTCTTGTTCAAAACCAGGATAAACTATATCCCTAAATGTGAACAAGTATCTTTACATTCCTTATACCTCCTTATCTGCCTTTTTAACTATCTTCCTGACTGCTATCTACATTTTCTTACGTGATTTTTTCTCTGAATATATCATAAACCTGTTTTCCCCTCACTTCATACTGCAGTTCCTGTTTGGACTAGACTAACTTACTTTTCATTTCTTTACAAACTGTCTAAAATTTCTCTAAATATTAAATGATTGTCATACAACTTGCATCATATTTTTAACCTATGTTTTTATATTATGTCTAATTTGCTACTTGTATATCTACACTGGGTATATATTGCAGAGCTAGCTTAATGCAACACCTTCACATCCGTAGTTGCTTACAGTGAACTTTATGTGCATGGTTTTCAATTAACAGAGCATCTCAGGTACAAACTGTGAGCTGTATTAAATTATCAGGCCCACTGAATTTCTACATGGCAGGCATTGCATTATAAATCCAGTATGTAGGCTTATACACTGTCATTTTGCATTTTCTATGTATATAACTTGACTGCACATTCTATCGGTGATGCATAGTGTTGTTCCGTGTTGACTAGTGTTGAATAAGCTGTATAATTTTGATGCATCTGGTATTAACACTGTTAATGTGTAGCTATTTGAAGTACTTATTCCTGTATTTTCTGGTAAGTGTACTACAGTACTTCTACTGCCTCCTTTCTTCCCTTACTTCACTATTCTCCCTCCCTCAGTAAACTGTCTCCTACACACTCCAATCCTGCCCCTTTTTTAAGCTCATATACCACTTTATTGTTCTCATACTCTCTCATTATCACTCCTGTCTCTGTTCCCTGATATTCAGCAGGCAGTAGTCATTTGGCAGTCAGTAACCCTCATTCCATGTTCATGTTTTTTTCTTTTCCAGACATTCATACTTCATTTAAGAATTTGGAACACTCTGTAGAACTTGCTGAAGTAATATTCCCTCCACCCAGCTGCCTATGTATGACTGTATAACTTAGCCATTGCTTGTATATGTGTTTGCCTACATATTGCTAAGATATATATGTTTATCTCCTCAGCTAATAGCTCATCACCAACTCTCATACCTGCCCCCCTGCTTTACTACTTCTGCCTTCACAGCTACTCTCCTGCCCCCCCTGCACTCACTCTACTTTGCTCCTTCCCTCTGTGATTTCCTTTGCTCACATTCCAATCAGTCTCTGCCTTCTGTGTATTATTGCTTACCTTTAATCACATGCACTACTTTGGTTTTTCATTACAAGAACTCTAATATTCTTTCTCTCTATTTTCCTGATTGATTTTTTTTTTGAAAATATAGCCTGCTGCAACCTGATACAGCCTGCTCTGTTCACCCTCGCTAAGTTTGGGCTCACTTCACTCCCCTACCATACCCCTATTTCCACCCACTCCCACATCAATTACATTTATACTTTACCCACCTCATCCAACTTACAACAGCAAATCACAACCCAGACACCATCCACTACTATCCAATAATCAACACCCACACACATAACAGTCACCAATCTCAGCCCAGGAATCAACCAACCAACAGAATCTACTAATCAACTGACCCTACTATACTCCTTCCATTCCTTCCTGATAGTACCTCCTTGATATAACAGCCTTCATTAACTCCCAGCTTTGCACATTTTCCACTTCACACATAATTTATCTGATACTGGTCCTATTTCATCAATTTCTCTCAAAATACCAGTGTGTACAATTGAACCTCTTCACCTCTTCAGATTACACTTAAATCTAGCAGCCTTACACATCACCACTACCTCTCTGCTTTTACTCTTCTGCTCTCTCACCTCATATAATTACCAACTATCAGCCATCAATTAGACCACTCGGGCAAACCTCTTCACTTGTTCACCCAGACAAGCCATTCAGCTATACCATGACTCCAACTCTCTTTTATTCCATCCACACAGCTCTCCATGTTAACAATATTAAACTCCCAGAAAACTCACACCAAACCTGTCTAAAGTACACCAAGCTACAATACAAGTTCACCAAGCTTGTTTTATACCTTTTAAAGAAATTAAATCACTCCAGAGATATCCATCCTACACCAGGTCCTGTTCCCCTACCTAATTCAGTCAGCAGCCTTCACACATTCAACTATGAATTACTACACAACAGAAACAAATCTTCCCTTCTCCTCCTTAATATGAATGAATTCAAGCAGTATTGGGAAAAAGTTCATGAACTGCATGCCTTACTATCCCTCTGTTCACCAGACATTGTGGTAGTAACAAAGGCATAGCTAAACCAACAATAACAGCGATGAAATTGTAGCTCCAGGATACAACATTCTTTGTAAAAAGAGTAAATCCAAAAGGGGCAGGGGAGTAGCAATCTTATTCAAAGACTGCCTAATGTTAGACTGTCTTGAACCTAGCATCCCTGACTTTAACAATGCAGAACTAATCTTTGCCAAGCTAAAAATCGACCCCAAAAAACACATTAATATCACTGGTGGTTATATCCCACCAGGAAATAATACCCCCACTCTAGAACACATACTACATTAGACATCCAACTCTCTCCCACAGGAAACAGTCCTGATGGGTGATTTCAACATTGACTGGCTTGATTGATCTTCTCAGGATCCAACAGCCCATGTTAATCTGCATTAATTTACCCAGTTCATCACATCCTCCACAAGGATTGACAAATCTTCAAAGCATCAGTCTATCCTTGACTGGATTTTAGTTAATAACCTCTCCCTTCTTCTCAAGTAGCTTGTCTTCGGGATGGTCTGAGCGACCATCAGTGCTCAGCGACCATCAGTCGACCTTTCTTCTACAAAATCGTAGTTAACAAAAAAAAATAAAAAGCAACCTACCATACAATCAGAAATAAAAAAAAACTTTAACCCAAGTAATTTCATCTCTGCTCTAAAAAGCTGTAACTGGGAAACACTCATACAACTATCCCTTGAAGAGGCTGTGAACTCCTTTAACACCACCTTCTTTGGTACTTTTAACTGACATGCACCCTCCCAGAACCATTAGAGTGAAAACGAGTTTTGCACCCTGGCTAAGCAAAGAGTATAGATCCTTACTCAAAGCAAGAGATAAGGCCTGGGAACAATTTCACAAACACAAAAACCAAATCACAAGACAAACATTCCTATAACTGAGAAACAAAGCTAAAAAACTTGTAAAACTGGAGAGAATAAACTACTACCACAATATTCAAAATAAACACCAAAATAACCCTTAAAAATTCTGCGTTGCAGTTAATATACTTCTACCAGGTAAATCAACTACCCCAACCTCAGTCACCTGCTCTGACAGTATAACAATCCAGTTCAATAAATACTTTACAGATATTATCCAAGTCCTTGCAAATTCTCAGAAGATTTCCAAAAACTCTATCCTTCCTGCTCTCCAACTCAGCAATACCTTACAAATTTGCCCCAACCATTTTACATTACAACCAGTGTCTGTGGATACCATAAAAAACTACTCTGGAAACTCTAACCAACTACCCAAGCTGCCGACAACCTCCCAGCTGACTTTCTGAAAATTGCATCAGATGCAATTGCATTCCCAGTAGCCATACTCATAAACAAATCAATATTTGAGGGCTTAGTATCCACCATTTGAAAGATCTCCCACATTATTCCTCTACACAAAGGAGGCAGTTCCACAAGATTTGCTAATTATCATCCAGTTGCCATCCTGTCACCCTTATCTAAAATCCTAGAGAAAGTCATCCATACTCAACTCATAGACCACCTTCACACACGTAAACTGTTATCAAACACACAACACGGTTTTTGCCTCTATCACAGCAGCACCACCACAACCCTAATGATATTTACAAA
This sequence comes from Protopterus annectens, assembly GCF_019279795.1. Lineage (NCBI taxonomy): Eukaryota > Metazoa > Chordata > Ceratodontiformes > Protopteridae > Protopterus > Protopterus annectens. Next base: position 1,038,052,760 of record NC_056726.1, on the reverse strand, counting down.
TACAGTGAACCACCTTAGAAGCCGTGGACAATTTGTATCTGCCATATTTCTGGACTTGTCCAAAGCCTTTGATATGGTAAATCACAATAAACTAATCAATGTACTCTCCTCCCTTAACCTTAGTAGCTCCTCTGTCACCTGGTTCCAAAGCTACCTGACACGATGTAAGCAGGCTGTACAGTAGCAACACTACCTTTCTACTCTTCTCCCAGTGACCCTAGGGGTCCCATAAGGCTCCATCCTTGGACCTCTACTTTTCTGTTTATTCACTAACCATCCCCACACCTCCACTATTCATACCTCTGTTATACAATATGCAGACAACTGTACACTAATATGCGCAGCCCACTCACTACATCATCTCAGCATCATTACCCAGGAGTCATTTTTATCTGCAGAAACATGGTTCACCAATTCCCAACTCATACTAAACCCAAACAAAACTCCTTGTCTTCCACCTACAGGATCTCTCTCATCCTACCTCACCTTTAATATAGTGTCCAAAAACAAAACTGTTATCACACGAATAACTCATACTAAACTGATAGGTGTCAAAATCGATGACAACTTGAAATTCACATTCACATTGCTCAAACCATTAAAAAGGTTCATATGAAACTAGGACTACTTTAAAGGAACAAGCAATTTCTAACTAGAACCAAAAAAGCTACTATCGCCCGCACACACCTCCTGTCAGCTCTCCTATATGCCTCCCCAGTCGGGACCAACCTTCATAAAACTGATCTAAGAAAGCTGGAATCCTGTTACAATAAAATTGCCAAATTTGCCAGTGATGTCACATACAGATCCAACCACTGCACAGCCCTTAAACAACTAAATTGGTTAGAACTTCCTCAAATTCTGCACTATAAACAACTAACCTTCACCCACAAAATCCTCCATCAACCTGATAAAGTCCCTGCTCTCCAAAATCTCATACAACCATATGCCACTTTTAGAGTCCTCCGTTCCAGTAACAAGCTCTTCCTGAAGACCACAAAAGCTAACAACTCAGCTGGGGAATCACTCTTCTCAAATGTCATCCCTAAAATCTGGAATAAAGTGCCATCCCCCATTATCTGTAGATCCTCCACAGCACAGTTTAAAAAGTTACTCACAACACACTTGGCCCATACTTGGCTTTCCACCTGTAACTCTCCAGGCTATTACTAACACCTGTATATGTAACCACATACTTCTCCTTGGGTGCTAACTTACTCTAATCCTTTAACTTATTAGTATTGAAAGTCACTACGAGTGTGGATACTTTTGTACCATATATTATGCTGATGCTACCTCTGCAGATGTGTATTTTCCCATCATTGTGTATTTGCTATTTGTATGCTTATGTACTGTACTTGCTATCTTGTTAACTTCTATCATGTATATATATTTATTTATTTATTTTTTACTGGACCTCTTCTCCCCAGGCTTCTACTGAAAAAGGACCTGCGTACTGTCAGCTTTTCATGTAAACAAATGTAACATAATTAAATATATATATATATATATATATATATATATATATATATATATATATATATATATGTGTGTGTGTGTGTATGTAGATATATAGTTATTGCTATAGATATATAAATATATACACAGGTGGGCAGTTGTCATGATTCTAGATGAACATGAATGTGTTCCAGGACATCCCAAACAAATGTTTTATCTGTCGCCAGTTGAAACTTGATAGCATGCTTTCTCCTTTTCCCCTAAAGTATTTCTGTACTGTAGTTTGATTTTTTTTTGGTTATGATACAGTAGAAGGGTGCCAATGGAAAAAAGAATGAAAATCGTTCTGATGAAGAGAAGATTTTGCTGTGGTAATGAAGGGTCCTAGCAATAAAGTGAAAATTCAACAGTTGTAGTGCCTATGCTTGGTAATTTAACTGCTCTGATTATTCAGGTCCCACAAGACACTTTCATCCTCTAAAGAATAATGCATGAGAACAACAAAGATATTAAGTTTTGGGTGGCCAAAATATGGTTTGTAGAGCGCATCACCTCTAGTAATTCAGCAAAGATGAAGTACAATGCACAGCGTGGGATGGAATGATGATGAACCAGGATCTGTAGGCCCAGCATGAGGATTTAGAATATTGGCAGAGTAGCAATAACCATTGGTTATTGGGATTAATGGAGTGTACGGAAGGAGTGGCTCATGCAAACCTTTTGCAAATGGAAAGGCCAATGTCTTTAAACATTCAGGATGGTCTTATGATTGAGAGAGACAGTACATCACTGAAACAACCTACAAATGATAAAAAGGCAAAAGCGAGTTATTTACACCTGCGTACTGTAGGAACAAATTCAAGCTGTTGAAAAGGGGAAAGGAAGGCAGAGTTTTTACTCAAAAATGCAAGGTGCATTCGTTTCAAGATTATTCTTGGGGTTGAAGCATTGTCACTTGTGGAGGTGAGATCTCTTTGAAAGAATAATATCCTCTCAGTGAGTTTAAATTATTCAGCAGTATTACATTTAATATTAGAATGTAGGAGGAAAGATTTTCTCACCTTTTTAATTTCTCCAAGTATTTTGGGTTTCTAACACCATGATGTGAATGGACCCCATTCCTCAGTCAAAATATGATTACATTTCATGAAATTAGTATTGTTTCAATCTTTGATGCTAGCCAGAAGTGCTCTTCACAGCACCCGCAATGTGCCCAGTAAGAACTCCTTCTGCAATTCATATGGAGTAACAGGTATCGGTAACATACCTAAGTACGATTGTAAATTCTTTTTTATAAGACCCATTGCTCCTTCTACTATTGGAACTGTCTGGGTATCCTTCTTCCACACTGACATCTTTTCTACCTACAAATCATGGTATTTTATGATTTTGTGTCTCTCTGTACATTAGACATTGTAGTCACTTGGTGTAGCAATTTCAAATTTTGTGATAGTGTACAATAGATTATGATCTGTTCTCATACTGCACATTACTTTTATCATTTCTATCTTTACGAGTATTACGAGCAGTTCCCTCTTCTGTACTATTCAAACAGTGACACTTCTTGTCTTAATTATTGTATAATTTTCTGTATTCAATACTTCCATGACAGCATTTAATTTTTTCCCCTTCCTTTCCCTTACTGCCCTGTGATTTTCTGGTAAGACTTTTATCTGTTAGTTTAGCTGTACAGTAATATATTCTATTTACTTCTGTTATATCACATGAATTTCTATGAATAGTCCTAATTACTGTGTTTATTTGTTTTATCTAACTTCTAACTTCTCACTTTTTGGATTTTATTGACTTTCTGTAGTCTGTTTCTTTCATTGATCTTAATATGTCTGTCCATCTCTATTAAATCAAGCAACTCTTCTCTTAGATCATTTTCTTCTAAACTGAGGGCACATTTTTTGTTTTCAGTTTCCTGCGGGCAATGTGTAGAAAGTTCTATAGCATCTTCCTGTGGCATATTCTCTTCAAGTTTCATCCTGTGCCATCCATTGATCTTTCATGTGGGAATTCATTGGCCTATCACTCTACAACATTGACTGCATCAGAATTGCCACAGTTTCCTTTTCCTCCCCTTGTTGTACATCTCCAACCAAACTTTTTGTACTAGTTTCATATGCAAGGCTCCAAACTATCTTCATATGGCAACTGATCAGATGTTTCCCACTTCAATGATTTCTCCTTAATTTGAGGATTGATTGCTCTGTCCTGCTGTGGTGTTAGCAGAGTTAGATTTTCTACACTAAATCCTTTACTTCACAGGTAAGCCATAACTTCAGTTTCTAATTTTTTAACTTTTCCATTACTAATCCAGTTTACTACTTTTTTCTCTTTGTTTGGATACATGGATGCCTTTGCCTGTATGTCTCTTAAAATATCTTTGGTGCTGCTCTATTTGTACTGATTAGTTTCGCTTTCTCCTTTGCATAAATATTGTACCATATTAAATCTGGCTTTCATTCCAATGTCCATATTTGTTCTTCAGATGTGTCCTGCTCAGCCTGTTTCTTTCTCCTTACTTGTGGGATTCATTGTTCCATCATGCTGTGATGTAACCTGTGTTAGGCTTTCTACACTAAATTCTTCACTTTGCAGATATTCCATTACATCATCTTCTGTTTTTTTTTAACTTCTATTTTACTAATCTTCTGTTCTATGTTCCCTTTTTGTGATCTTATGTTTTGTGTTGTGACATTTTCCATATCTAGATGACTTTGCCTGTGTTTCTCTTCACATATCTTTGGGGCTGTTTTTGACTCAGATTATTATTTCAACTTGCAAGTGACTACATAACAGTTTTGTTCATTTCTCTCTTTTTCCCAGTCAATTGTAGTGCTTAAAATTGCTGTTTATGTGTTGATCTTGTCTGTTCTAGGCTGGAATTTTGGAGGATTGTGTTAAAAGCCTAATATCAATGCATGTATATTGATTGCAAGGTGATTAAATGCAAAGGACAGTAGGAGTGGTCTGTTTCACTTATTTGCAAAGTCTAAATTTGATGTTGTTCTTCAAGAAAGGAAGAGAGTTGGCATAACGTTTAAGGTCTTTACCTCACAGATACAAGGTAGAGGGTTGGATTCTCACCTCTGGTTATTTGTAATATTCCACAGACTAATAGCCTAATATGAGCCTATGAGAAAATATATATCAAAGATATCTTGTGAGATGGTATAGTGGTCCTATGGACATGAACTGTGTTTCATCATTGAAACTTGGAGTGATGAATTTTGCAAATCGGTCACTAGGTTAGGAAAGATGGGAGGTAGTTAATGATAAAAAGAGTAGGTTAGTACTGGTTAGGAAAGATGGGAGGTAGTTAATGATAAAAAGAGTAGGTTAGTACTGGTTAGGAAAGATGGGAGGTAGTTATTGATAAGAAGAGTAGGGTAGTATTGGTTTGGTTTAGAATGCTGAGGACATAGCAATACTTTTTCCTACAATTTTTGGAATTAGGAGATCCCTATGCTTCAATTATTTTGTTGGGGGGATTTTAATGTTGTGTTAGAGGTGAACTTGAGTAGGGCCCATGGCAGAAAGGAGGCACACACTTGCTCTCAAAAGGTAATACAAGAAGGCATCTTGGATTTGGGTCTATGCGACTCCTAGTCTATTTTTATTCTAAGAAATCATTTTATTTACTTTTTCACCTATGTTTGTATTGCATAGCCAGACAGACTACTCACTTCTTCCATGTTCACAGTTGAAGAATGTCGAGACTATGTCATTTTTTTCACTGTGCAATGTCAGACAATGATGGAGCATTATTTAACATTTGTACTGGATCTGGTGTTAATACTGCAGGACCAGTATTACTCAAAAAATGTGATCACTGAGGTGAGTAACTACATTTTTATGAAGCCACAAGAAAGTATCCCTACCTGGGTTTTGTGGCTAAGGTTTAAAGGGTTCTTTAATGCATTTGTAAAGGAGGTAAGTCCTGTCTATATGCAAAGACTGACACTAATGTTAAACAGCTTGAGTTGAAAATGAATATTTGGTTAAGAAAATGTGTTGCTTCAGGCTGTAGAGCCAAGTGGTTTGTTGAAGACCATCAGCAAACTAAAGTAGTAAATGCAGAGGCTTTGCAAGACAAATGCAATATACATTTAAAAAGAGCAGAAACACTGCTAAGCTTTTAGCTTTCAAGTTGGAGATGCAAAGAGACACTTAAAAATTGGCACATTTTGCAATGGTGATAACATTGTAATGATGTCTCAGGAATTCAATGAGGTTTTCAATTAATTGTATTCATATATACTATATAGTGTATATGTATACAGGGATCAGATAGGTGATATGGAGGCTTATAAGGTCAGATGCCATGAAGTTTTGACAAGTCTTCCCCTTCAGAGATTGGATCTGGCTAGCGCCAGGAGCTTTATATGCAGTCTTTTGAGGCTGGAGCTGAGGAAGACAATTCAAGACAGGCAAACAGACTTTGAAAAGGCCTTTGATTTTGTAAAATGGACATATTTAAGGGCTGCTTTACATACTGTTGGGATACCAAACCAATGTATTAAGACTATGTTGTCATTATATGATAATATATTAAACTTGAGTTCTGACAGAGTCCATACTATCTCATTTCATTCCACTCAGAAAGGGCATGTGACAGAGATAATTACTCTCTGCCACTCTCTGTGTTTTACCAATTCAGTCTTTAGCATTAACTTAGTGTATGGACCACATTTTGTCACACTGGGAATTTGCTGGGGCCGAGTTTACGTCTCTCTCTCCTCCTTGCTGAAGATTGTATAATCCCAAAAGAGAGCCCTGGCAGGGACATGGCAAGGTTTCTAAGTTTACAATAAAACTTTGGAAATATCTCTAACATATAGGATAACCAAAGCAAATCAGTTATCTTATTAGTTATTCAAGGATCACCCCAATTTGTTATAGGTATAGGAGTATTTTGTATATGTAATTCTCCTGTGATATACTTGGGGTTCAGTTGCATTCGAATGTATATCAGATGCTTACTTTGAACTACAGGCTGCTTCAGAAGGGGTAATTTCTTGCAGTTTTCAGCTTGAGGTGTCTGTGGTTGTCCCTTATGGGTTGCATTAATGTGGCTAAAATGCTGCTACTTCTTAAAAGATATTATGCATTGAGACAACTACTTACTCTGATGGGATATAATTCTAAGTTCATTATCCAGTTTGTGTGCCAGAGTAAGCAAGGTGTAAGTGGAGAAGCCATTGACAGTTGTAAGGTTTTTGCTTTTGGTCAAAGTCAGGCTTTATGCTGAGTCGGAAGAACTGGAGTTACTGACCAGTTCACAAGTTGGTAGGGTACCTATGTGATTTACTGTCAATACGTGCATGTTCTTCATTACAATTTAAATATGCATTCCTTAAGAAATGTTAGCTTCACATTTTTATTCGGTTTTAAATTTATTATTTCCTCTTGATCTTAATTTTGCAATTTAAAACAGCATAGTACTGTTCAATTAAATGTGCTGTTGTTTATATGGCTTGTAGTTATAATATCACTGTTCATTATAGATGTTCATCGTGTTTCACTGTTGCAGTCATGACTGTAGGGTTCTCCCCTGCCGGCAAGCAGTCCTCAGTCGGCCAGAATCCCAAAGTCTGGGTCCAGCGTAAAGTCTGGGTCCAGCGTCGGCTGCTCAGCCATGCTCCCTGACGTCAGAGCGCCAGGAGTACAAAGCTGGCAGCCGACGCCATGTTCTCCAGTCTTTCTTGCCGTGTGGTGATAGCAGTTCGCAAGTGCCGGTCAGCTGACTCCTGACAATTTTTTATAAACGTACTTAAGTCCGAAGACTTTCTTCTCCTACTCAAAGCTAAGTACCCCGTTGGGGAAACTTTTTTCTTGCTCCAGTCCGATGTCAAAAAAAGTTAATAATTGTATTTCATGTGGGAAGCAAATACCTCATAAGGATTTTCATTCTTACTGTATTCCTTGCTTAGGCCCTGACCACGACGTAGCCAGTTGTCGGTTTTGTGCTAAATTCAATCAACGTACAATTAAACGAAGGTACGATTTTGCATTTCATTACTTCGGTAGGCGTTTTAATTACAAAATGTCGTCGGATACGGTTCCAGCTACCGGAGTTCACAAACGACGCAAGGATAAAGACAGGCCTCCGAGGTCCAAATCAGACGATATCGTTCAAGCAGAGCCAGCTTCAGGTTCAGCCGTCGTCAGTGAGGCGCTTTTGCAGCCCCTGTCGTTGGCCATTTCGGAACCGATGGCCGAAACGGACTCCCACGAGGAGCCAACTAGGCCTTTGAATATTTCTGTTGCAGGACCTTCGGACAATGCTCCTTCGGATGGGTCCGGAGCCGCTGTGCAGGTACCGGCTTCTGAAGGGGTTTTCAGGCCTACTCAGCTTCTAATAAAGGCAAAGCCAAAGACAAAGGCAAAGACTCCTTCCAAATCAAAGACTGCAGCCGAGGCCTCTTCTGATCCGGCACCCAAGTCTCAGAAACAGTTACTCAAGATGGCTGAAGACTTACTTACTATGATTAGGGGTTCACATCCCCCTCCAGATAAAAGACCAAGGCAGGAAGTGTATTATGACTCCTCTGATCAGGCTTCTGTTTCTTCAGTTTCTTCTTCTGACCAGGAATATTCTTTCCCTCTTTATGAGGATTCTGATGCTGAGGAATCCATTCCTTCAGCTTCTCCTACTGAGGATTTCTCTTTTGGGGAAACTTTGCATGAAATGAGGGAACATTTTCACTGGGAAGGACAGGAGTACTCGGAATCTAAGAAAAGACTTAGGGATTTTCTTCTTCTTCCACAACATAGACCCCTAGCTATTCCTCCTATTTTGGATATTGTGGATGATGCTTTTTCGGAGGCTAACTTAACTCCTGACTCTTTTCCTCCAGCTCCTGTTAAGCCAGACAGATATTATAGGGTTCCTGATTCCCACCAGTATTTATGCAAGAATCCTACTGCTGATCCTGAAACCATTTCTCAGGGTCCTAAGGGGGTTAAGGCCGCTTCTGCTAAAAACCCCATTCCCACTGAGAAGGATTCCAGATCTTTAGAAAGACGGGGCAAAAAAGTGTACATTTCTGCTACTTTATCTATTAGGGCTTTAAACTGTCAGTTTCATATGCTGAAATACCAGCAATTTCTTCTGTCTGTTTTAAAACAAAAGTTAACTTCCATTTCCGCCTGTGCAGATGATAAGGAATTACATGACTTAATGCATGCCACTGAGCAAGTTGGGAAGCATGGTTTACACTGTGGATTTGATGCCTTGGAGGCTTCTTGTAGGGCTGCTGCCTCTGGCACAGTCATTAGAAGGCATGCGTGGTTAAAGGAACAAAACTTGCCAGATCAAGTAAAAGCTAAATTATTGGATGCTCCTGTTCAGCTTAATGTTTTGTTTGGATCTAAAGCTGAAGACGTGATAAAGAAGATGGAGGACAAGGCAAAATCCATGCAAATGGTTAAAGATTTCTTACAAGTACAGCCACCCAGATTTAGTAGGAATTGGCCTACTAAAAATTGGTCCTTTCCCAATTCTGACAGGCCTTAGAGGGGTAGGTACAGACGCTCTCGAGGAAGGCCTCAAACGCAAGCCTCTTATAGACCAAGACAGTGGACTGCTTCCACCCCTAGGGGAGGAGAGGACAGGTTGCAAGCTCATAGAAAACAGACTCAATGACTCCCTCTGTTTGGCTGCAGGAACTTCTTGCCTGGAAGCCCCTCTCTGAGGAAAACTTTCTCTTTTTCACCTAAATTGGACTCATATAACCCAAGACAAGTGGGTTTTGGATATGGTTTCAAGAGGTTACAAATTCCATTTTCATACCCTACCAAGACCAAGCGGATGGCCGGATCTTCCAAAACATCAATGGTTAGAGGCCTTAAACCAGGTGGAAGCTCTCTTGGCTATGAAAGCCATAGAACTAGTTCCACTTTCAGAGATGGGACAAGGTTTTTACTCAAGGCTCTTTCTAGTCCCCAGAAAGCAAAATTCATGGAGACCCATTCTGGATCTGTCAGTCCTGACCACTTTTCTCGAGATACCAAAATTCAAGATGCTTACTCTACAGCAGCTACTTCCAATGCTGACCAAAAATGCATGGATGGTAACTTTGGATTTAAAGGAGGCATATTTACACATTCCCATCAGGCAGGAATGCAGAAAATACCTCAGGTTCAAGGCCGGATCGAGGCACTATCAGTTCTCTGCACTGCCCTTTGGATTGTCTACTGCACCCAGGGTCTTCACCAAATGCCTGGCTCCAATAGTAGCTTATTGCAGACTCAAGGGAATTCAAATTTACCCTTATCTGGACGACTGTCTTATTCAGGCAGACAGCAAGGATGTCTTACTCCAGCATCTGGAATTTGTTCAGAATCTTCTCAAGTTCTTGGGATTCACTGTAAACATAAAAAAGTCAAATTTGACACCCTCACAACAGATAACTTTTCTGGGTGCTCTTCTCAACATAACAACCCAGATGGCATTCCTGACATACAAAAAACAATTACAGCTGGCTTCAACTTTCAAAACCTTGGCAACACTAACTCAGCTATCTGCAAGAAAATTCCTGCAGGCTTTGGGTTACATGGCCTCCTGCATCCTTCTCGTACCATATGCAAGACTACATATGAGGAAAATACAGTGGTACCTAAAAAGTGTATGGTCTCAGCATTGCCACAGTTTAGACATACAGATTACCGTCCTGCCTTGTCTTCAAAAGGAATTCCTTTGGTGGTCCAAGGCATGTACTCTAAACAAAGGAAAACCCTTCAGTTTGCCTCCAGCCACTCAGATACTAACCACGGACGCCTCAGATTATGCATGGGGAGCCCATTTTCAGGGCAACTGTCTGCAGGGCCTTTGGACAAAGGATCAGAAGCTCCTGCATATCAATTTAAAGGAAATGTTAGCCATTCAGAAGGCTCTATTGGCCTTCAGGAATCTTCTACATCCAGGACAACTACTGATACGAGCAGACAACACCACAGTTATGTGGTACATAAACAAGCAAGGGGGATCTCATTCCTATCCCCTTTGCAGACTAGCCATGAATCTATGGAACACAGCTCTAGCTTGCAAACTGGACCTTCAAGCTCAGTTTCTACCAGGGAAGCAAAACTTCCTGGCAGGCAGTCTGAGCAGAAACCTGTCGGACCCACACGAATGGATGCTGAACACCAAAATATTCAAGATGATTACAGCAGTCTGGGGATGTCCTCACATAGACCTCTTGCATCCCACCTCAATCATCAACTACAGATTTTTTGTACCAGGACATTCCATGAACTGGCTTAGAAAGTGGATGCACTGTCATTCAGTTGGAGAAACCTCTTGGGGTATGCCTTCCCGCCTCTGCCTCTTCTTCCATGGGTGTTATTAAAGATCAAACAGGACAAACCCAAGATGATAATCTTTCTGGCCCCAAATTGGCCTTGACAGTTTTGGTACCCAACACTGAAAAACCTTTGTCTGGAGCCCCCTTGGGTTTTACCACAGACTCCGAACCTTCTGTCCCAACACCAGGGTCAGGTTCTGCACTCCCATGTCAAAACTCTCAGATGGCGGCATGGTTAATCCAGTGTCTATGATTCATTCTCTCCTACCCAAGCAGGTTATGGATGTCATTTTAGAAGCCAGACGTCCTAGCACTAGAAAATCTTATGCAGGAAAATGGAAAAGATTTTGCTCCTGGATGCAGGCTCGGGATTCAGATCCTTTTATTCCTAACATTCCTCTGATTTTACTTTACCTGACAGACCTCTTACATAAGGGTTTCTCTTTCTCTTCAATAAAAATACATGCCTCTGCTATTTCTGCTCATTTTAATACAGACCCTCCAATCTTTTCTCACCAGCTCATGAGACAGTTTCTCAGAGGAGCTAAGAACTTAAGGCCCCCTAGATCTCCACCCTTTCCTGCTTGGGATCTCAACTATGTTTTGGAAAAGCTCACCTTACCTCCTTTTGAGCCTGCTGCCACATCTGACATCAAGTTTTTATCTTGGAAGACAGCCATCCTGTTAGCTCTGACCTCTGCCAGGAGAGTCTCAGAGTTGCAAGCTCTTATGGCTGTGGAACCTTATATTATTTTTCATCAAGACAGGGTGTCTTTAAGGACTAATCCTACCTTCATGCCTAAGGTGGTTTCCAAAGTGGCTTTAAATCAAACTATTCACTTGCCAACTTTTTCCCCAGTCCTCAAAATAAAGGGGAAAGGATCTTGCATTCCTTGGATGTACACAGACAACTACGTTTTTACCTGGACAGAACCAAGGACATCAGGAAATCAGAGCAATTGTTTGTTTCTTATGCTTCAAGTTCCCAAGGTAAAGCCATTTAAAAACAGACCATTTCTAAATGGATTGCTCATGGAATCAGATTTTGCTATTCACACCATGGAAAGCAAATCCCAGGAAGTATAAGGACTCACTCTACCAGAGCTGCTGCCACTTCAGCTGCCTTCCTCAGGGGAGTTCCTACCAAAGACATTTTGGAAGCTGCAACTTGGAGTTCAGTGCATACTTTTTCCAAGCACTACAATCTACCTCTCTACTCTAAGTCTAGGACAGGCTTTGCTTCTGCAGTCTTGCAGGGCCTTTTAGCCGCCCCCTCTACTTTATGACCACCTCCCTTTTATTCTGCTTTGGGATTCAACCCTACAGTCATGATTGCAACAGTGAAACACGATGAACATAGTACAGTTGTGTACACTTACCATAAATGTAGATGTTCGAGTGTCTTCACTGTTGCAGTCTGGGTTACCCTCCCTCCTGTCCCCTCTTATTTTTTTCCTTTGTGTGGTTCCCTTCTTCACCCTTTTTCTGAGGTGTATTTGCAAAGGGTATGGGATCTTACTCATTTTGGAACACCTGACATATGGGGCAAGAAAAACTGGAGAACATGGCGTCGGCTGCCAGCTTTGTACTCCTGGCGCTCTGATGTCAGGGAGCATGGCTGAGCAGCCGACGCCGGACCCAGACTTTAGGATTCTGGCCGACCGAGGACTGTCTGCCGGCAGGGGAGAACCCTACAGTCATGACTGCAACAGTGAAGACACTCGAACATCTACATTTATGGTAAGTGTACACAACTGTACTTTCTTTGTTCCATGAATGTTTTTTTTCTGTCCTATAAATTAGACAAATAATTGATGATGTTTGTGTTTGAATTACTTTGCAGTATATCTGTCATATATGCTTTTCTTTAATGTAGTTTACTGCTGTGTGATATTTATTGAAAGCACTCATTGACAAGTGCAGGAGTTTTTAAAATTAGGGACATCAAATGTTTCTTTTCTGTTTAGGATATGCTTGCATTCATTGAAAGTAACCGTTTCTTCTAATGCCAAATCTTTGGATTTACTGAAAGATTTCACATTGGGGTGGGAGTTTCCTTGTCAGTATTTGCACAGCACAATTAGAATAAGGGCTAGGGAAGAGGATAGATTTAGTGTTGTGCCTGTTTAAAAGTATAAAAGAACTGTGTGTGTGTGCATGTGTGAGAGAGTAGGTCTTTTTAGTAGTCATCTTGGCTATAGGAAGGCCTTGTTTATAAGGTAATCTGTAAGGCTAGAGTAAGGGGCAAGATCAGGCGCTAACCCTAACCTTGCCACTAAGCACAGCTCTACACATTACCTTATGAAAAAACAGTTTTTCTAACAGTATTACTATTTGGATAAAGTATGCTTGAAGTTACTGTTATTTTCTTTTTAAATTCTTTTGTGACTCAGTTAATTAATTGCAAAAAGACATTTGTTTTTCCTTTACAATCAGTGTGGTTTTAGCCATTTCAATTTATTCATTTATTTATTAAATTTAGTTTCAATGTGGAGAAATTAAAGTAATGTGCATCACTGTTTCTGCATATTGATATTGTGTAATATATTCACTTTTATATATCTATGGATGTATATCCATATATCAAAAACTCACAATATCCAAAGGCAACTGATCAAACACAACTGGCCGATCAGCTGCATATCAAAAATCAAACAAAAAAAAGTAAAATATTGTACATTTTTCCTGCTAATTATATATAAGAACTCTTGTGATTGGACTGCAGTGGAGAGAGGGCAAATTCATTGATCCCACTATTACAAGATCTTTAACAGGGAAAAAAAAGTAAGCTAAATCATCTAACTTTTGATCAATCGGCTATACCAACTTTTTTTCCATTTGACAATTGGAATGTTTGACCATTTTTCAGCAACCCATATCCATCTATCTTTCTATCTACACATACACACACACACGCGCACACACACACACACACACACACACACACACACACACACACACACACACACACACACATATATACACACATATGGTTCCACACACACACACACACACACACACACACACACAACACACACACACACACACACACACACACACACACACACACACACACACACACACACACACACACACACACACACACACACACACACACACACACACACACACACACACATATATTATATATATATATATATATATATATATATATATATATATATATATGGTTCCCCTTCACATTGTAGGTACAGAGGTAGAGTTAAGGTTAGCACAACACACACACACACACACACACACACACACACGCACACACACACACACACACACACACACACACACACACTCACACACACGCACACAAGCACACAGTCACACACACAAACACATACACACACACACATATGCACACACAGACACACACACAGACACTTAACAAATACAACTAAAGCTTAACACAAATACCCTCAGGAATCATTTCTCCTCTGTCTCACCTAACATCTTGATCATCTCTGCTGTGACCTCATCTGAGCCTGCTGCTTTCCTGACTTCATTTACCTTAGTGCTGTTGTTACTTCTTCTATGCTGGGCTCCACCTTTTCTCTCATCATAGGTTGTGTCTGGGGCAGTATAGCTTTTCTGGGGTTTTGTTCATTCAGAAGCTGCTGGAAATACTTCTTCCATCTGCCTTTGATGCCCTGTGGACAGGTGAGAAGGTTGTTGCTGATGTCCCTTATGAATGGTGTCTATCTTCTTTATCTTTCTGTCTTTGACTTGCAACCTGATATAGTTTCTTTGTTCATCTTTCCAGAAGCTGGTAGAGTGTCTCTGATGCCTTGCTCCTTACTATTGCCAACTCCTCTCTTGGCATCTTTGTTAGACAGCCAGTATTCTTTCCTAACCTGGTCTGTCTTTTCTATCTCCCAGTTTTTCCTGCACTCCTTCTTTCTTTTGATCACTTCCCATAGTTCCGCATTCCACCACCAGCTTTCCTTACGTACCTTATTTCTATACCTGGTTCAGCCACATATCTGCTCTGTGACCCTTACACCTGCTGTTTTGAGGTGCTGACATTCTTCTTCAAGTCTACTTATTTTCTCTTTTTCTTGAGATGCTACACCCCTGAGAAATTCCTTGAACTCTTGTACTTTCTCTCAAGTCAACCTCCAAGTCTTCAGCCTGGTCTCTGTTGAACTTAGAACCTTCTCTGATCAATGCTTGCAGCTGATTGTGGCAACCAGTGGTTTATGCTGTGGACTGGCTGTTTCACTGGGGATGACTTTGCAATCATTGATTCTACCCCAGTGCCCTTTACTTACTAGGAGGAAGTCTATTTCAGATACATGTTGGCCAGTCCTGTATATGAGCTTATGACTGTCTCTCTTTCATAGGTTCATAGGTACATAGGTAGGTACTAGACTATCAGCCCTAGGGTCTATATAAGACTAGCCAAAAAGGTACCCTGGCTTTCGCCACCGAAGAAAATTATTTTCCTGTGCCCCTGTTGAGCAGAGCCACTGAAGTGATTCCCTGGTGTGAATTTCCTATTTCCTATCCAATCATCAAGATTTTTCTTGAACAGTGCTAATAAGGAGCTTTGTTTGATATAGATAGGTAGTTTGTTCCAGAGTATGGGAAGTCTCTGGGACAGGAATCCATCCCTCCAGAATGTTCTGTTTATTGTGATGACAAGGTTTAGGTTCCCTAGAGCGTGTAGCTCAGAGGGATTGGGATTTCTTTAAGTGGAACCCTAAGTTAACAGGCAGTAGAGGAGAGAGGCCTTGCTGCTATTTAACAGCTTGCTGTCGACGAGTTAGATAGCTATGGTACCATGCTAGGGAAGGGTGACTGAGTTTTAGGTCAGAGAGTACTGCTATTAATTTCTGGTGGGCGATAGTAGCAAAAGTTTTGAACAGATCTAGAAATATGGAAGATACTATTTTACTTTCATTCCTATATTGATTGATGGTACTGGTAAAACTTAGGAGTGGAGTAGTGGGCCTACGGTTGATCCAAGACAGGAGTCGGCTGCAAGGTTGTTGGATAACAGATAGTGTAAAAGCTGAGAGTGAATGCATTTTTCTAATATTCTGGACCATGGAGATAAGATAGATATAGGGCTATACTTGGAGATTTCGGATGAGTTACCTCCTTTGTGTATTGTGAGTATGTATGAGATTTTCCAAATAAGTGAAACGTGGTGTTCTGAAATCGAGCGAGTAAGGAGAATGGAAATAGGAATGGAGATGATATCAGTGGCCATTTTAAGATATTCTGTTGGTAAGTTGTTGGCAGCTATGGTTGTAGGTTTAAGGTTTATAAGCAAATATTTAATGGTATCAGTTGGAACAAGATTAAAGGAGAGGGTATTACCATGCTCACTGGGTGTTAAAGGAATGGTTAGGGAGTGGAGTGGTTGTTATTAGACAGTGATAGTATGTGTAAAATTGCATTGCAGTACTATATCTAAATTATTTGAGGAAGATAGGTTTAGTGACAATTCTTGCCTGCAGTTTTTTAATGGCTAACCTGAATATTTGTGGGTTACTCTGGTGTTTTAGTTGAATGTCAGTGTAGTAGTTTTTTTTTTTTTTGTCTAGTTTAATTTGCTTTTTGATTAGGTTTCTAGGTTATTGTAATGATGCACAGTGTATTTGGGATGTGTTTGTATGCCACTCATCCCAGGCTTTATCCCCGAGTTTAAGAACCACTCTTGTTTCATTAGTTAGCCATGGGGCATAATTTTACTTTGTTTTTATCATTCTGGATGGTGCTAGCTGTTTAGTATGTTGAGAAATGTGGGGTTAAAATAGTCTACGCCAGCATCTAGGAGTAAAGTCTTTACTGGAGTCCAGTTACAGAGTTGGAGGGTGGAAATGAAGGTTTGGGAGTTAATGTTTTTTTTTTTTTGTTTGTTTTGGACTTGGCTATAGATGGTATATGTTTGTGAGGGTTAATATGTTGCCTAAGAATGTAGATTGGGAGGTGATCACTGAGGCTGTTAGGGAGACAGCCAGATTGCTGAGAGTCAGAGTGTTTGTTAGTTAGCGTCCAGTGAAGGATAGTCTGCCTTTTGGAGGTTTTGTCTTTTCTGTTTGCTGTTTGAATAAATGGGTGAAGCTTTAAAGGTTGATGAAGTTAGTATGGTTTTCTGAATTACAGGTGAACCAGTCAGTGCTGAAGTCACCCACTGTAACAGTTTGATAAGGAAGTATTAGGGATGTCCAGTGGAGGACTTCTTCAATTGTGGCAGGGTTATTTGTCCAGTGGAGGACGTCTTTAATTGTGGCATGGTTATTTTTCCAGTGGAGGACGTCTTTAATTGTGGCAGGGTTATTTGTCCAGTGGAGGACGTCTTCAATTGTGGCAGGGTTATTTGTCCAGTGGAGGACGTCTTCAACTGTGGCAGGGTTATTAGTCCAGTGGAGGAAAATGGGTGCCTAAAATGACTAAATGTTTATTGGAGCTGATTTTGAGTTTGGTAAATAGTATCTCAATGTTATTGAAATCTGGGATGTTTTATTCTAGACATTCTAGTGTAAGGTTATTTTTAAATATAATGGCTAGTCCACTGCCACGTTTGTTTTTTCTCTCTAGCTTATGTATGTTGTAGCCTGGGTGAATAATGTCATTATTTTACATGAATGTAAATTTGCCTATGTTACAGTTGATAATTCAATAAAGGTATATAAAAATGTCATTATTTGTTATTTCTGGCCTCAGCCAGGTTTCTGTTAGCAGAGCAATGTCAGGTGAGTAGGGTGAGAGAGTGGCATGGGGTTTATGAATTTTGTTGACTACACTTCTGAGATTCATGTTTAAGAGAGGTAGCTCAGATCCTTTCTGGGTTATATTTAATACATTCTGGAGTGGTACTGTGGATGGGTTAGGGGGTTCTTGAAGACTGGTTTTAGGGCCAGAGTTTGGGTGAACATCATCACTAAATTTAAGCTGAGATGCTATGTGCACAAGTAAGTTTAAGAGCCTAGTTATGAATTTATTATACTTGAGAGAGATGTGAGGATTAGTATTTGAAGAGAAGAGAGTATATGTTACCTGATCTAGGTATGTAGTACTGTACATTTTGGGTGATGTTACGAGTTTAATGGGTTTTGTTTGTAGTGGATGGGGGAATGGAATAGTAAAGGAGGAGAAAGAGATGGATAGTTGAGTATGATAAGATGTTCCATGAGCAGCTAGTGAAAGAATTACAAGGGACATTGTGCATAATAGTACATTTTTTACAAATTAATATTACGAATTGAGAAGGTATTTCTAGAGGAAGCAGTGTTTCAGTATTATGTAGAAGGTAAATAAGGTGAGCTATGAGTGTTGTAGTGGTTGAATAATGGGTATTATGTAATGCAAGGGGAGGGTTTAGTGGAAGAGTTTGAAAATAGTGAGTGGACAAGTAGGGGTAGGATATGTCTGACAATGAATAATGAAGTTTGGGCCTTCAATTGGTTGCACTTAAGTAGTGAGAGGGGCTAGATTGAAATAATGATGTAGGGGGGTGGGTGGAAATTGGGTGTAGGGTAGGGGAGTAGAATGAGCCTATGTGGAGCAAGGGCGAATAGAAGAGGCAGAACCTGGCCACACTGAGGAGTAAATTGCTATTTGTAAACAATATGATGGCAGGTACGTGCCAGTTCTACACCAAAAATCAAATGTACTCTGCTGTACTATTTAAAAGGATTGCCATACAGTATCACTGTAAGGATGGCATGTATAATACCAAATATAGGTATTAAGTACACTGTGGAGAGCAGACTGGAATATAACTGATTTATTCAGCTTACTTTACTCAATTTTAAAGAAATACAGTAATATCTAGTGATAGAAGAGGGGAAACTAGAGAGAGAGAGGTCAGGGGAATCTGGCAACTAATGTCCCTGCAAGTGTGCAAGCCACTTCCAACTTTAAAATGAATGCAGAGAATACATGTACATCAACACCAGGATCTCCACAGAGAGAATAACCTACATTTCACTGCTTGGGTGCACTGTCCCTTAATATTTGTCTTGTAGGTCCCAAAGATGCAGGTAAAGGGAGATTTCAGCAAGTTAAAAGCCCAACTTGAGGGATGAGAATACTCACAAAGTGCATCTTACTGTTCATAGGTTCATAGGTTGGTACTAGGCTATCGGCCCTAGGGCCTATACATGCCTAACCATAGCAATTCCCTGGCTATTTCTTCCCACACTATTTACTTCCCTGGTCCCCTGTCTATCAGGGTGACTGACGTGATCTCTGGGGTGAATTTCCTTTCTCCCATCCAATCTTCAAGGTTCCTTTTGAAGAGGGCCAAAGAGGTGCTCTGCTTGACATGTATGGACAGTCTATTCCAGAGTTTGGGGAGTCTCTGGGTCAGGAACCTATCCCTCCAACATGTTTTGTTTATTGTGATGACAAGGTTTAGATGCCTGGAGCATGTGGCTCTGAGGGATTGGGATTTCTTTAAGTGTAGCATGTCCAACAGCTCTAGGTTTGACATGGCCTTGTATGTTAAGTAGAGATTGCCTCTGAGTAGACGATATGCAACAGAGTATAGCTGGAGTTTTTTAAGGTGGTCAGCATAGGGCATCTGCTTTAGACCTGTGATTCTTTTAGTGAGGTATTTCTGCGGCCTTTCCAGTTGTTGCAGATGTCTTGAGAGGTACATACCAAATGGGGCATTGTATTCTATAATGGGTATAATGAGGGATGAGTACTGTGGGACAATGACCTATTTTTTCTGGATGAAAAGCCCTTAGTGATGAGGTGTGCCACATAGCAGGATTTCCTTACTGTTGTGGAGATGTAGTTATTGAAGCTGAGACCACTGCCCACCTGTGTCCCTAAGTTTCTTATCACACTTTCGGTGTTTAGTGTACTGGCACCTATGTGGTAATTCTCAGGTACATGTTTTTTCACAAAGGGGATAACTATACACTTCTTGGCACTGAGCTTGAGCCCATGGCTCTGGCACCAAGCATCTGTTTCTGTGAGGTCCTTTTGTAGAGTATCAACATCATTTGGGGATTTAATAATGGCTCCCAGTTTGCAGTCATCTGTGAACTTTGTTAGCCAGAGTCCCTTAGTGTTGGCCTGTACTTCAGAGAAGTAGATGCCAAACAAGAGCGATCCCAGGACTGAACCCTGAGGTACTCCACTTGTCACTTGCCTGGAGCTGGATTTGGAGTCAGCTACCTTTACAGTGTGGGTTATTTCAGTAAGCCAGTTGGCAACCCATCGAGTGACATAGGAATTATTGCCCAGCTTAGTAAGTTTATCTATGATTCCAGAGTGGGGGATGGTGTCAAAGGCCTTGGCGAGGTCCAAATAGGCTGTGTGGACTGCCTTACCCTCATCCACAGCTCTGGAGACTGATTCAAAGAAGTCATTCAGATTCAGGAGACAAGATCTGCCCTTCACAAACCCAAACTGGGTGGGGTCCAGTGTTTGAAGGTTGCCAGTATCTTTGTTTATAAGTTCCATGATAATACATTCCATGGCCTTGCAGATCAGGCTCATCAGACTGATGGGGCAGTAGTTCCCAGGATCCAAGATGGATCCCCCCTTGTGGAGTGAGATAACTGTAGCTGCGCACCACTCAGTGGGCACGAAGCCTGGGGTGAGGGTATGATTAAACATAACACTTAGGTGAGGTGCCAGTTCATTTTGTGATTCATGTAGTACACAGCCCGGGATGTCATCTGGTTCCATGGATGCTGTATTCTTAGCTTTGGAGAGTGTGATTTTACCTGTGTGGCCATTATTACCGGAATTTGGCAATCTTCCAGTATTGAGATGGGCCGTTTAGGGGGTGAATGGGGATGAAGTTGGCACTGAATCGATCTGCCAGAATATTGGCAATATTCTTGGGATCAGTATATTTTATGCCATTCTGTTGTAGCTCAGAGCAGATCTGAGCATTGCCATTTAGATTCTTGACATAGTTATAGAAAGCCTTGTGGTTGTCTTTGGAATCTTTGGTAATGTTATTTTCGTAACTAACTTTGGAGGATTTTACGAGGGTTCTCAGCTTCTTACTGAGGCTGGTAAGGGAGTTTTTATTAGGGTATTTTCTAAAAAGGGAAATTAGGGGAATAGTAAAATTAGGGGAATTGTAAAAAGAGTTTGAGAAAGGGTGTTAGAGGTGTAAGTTTGAGGAAGGAGGGAACAACTTTAAACTAGTGTAGATGAAAGGTAACATGGGATGGAAGAGAATAAAAATGGAAACACTGTATCATTCAACCAATGCAGAATCAAGTTACCAATACCACCATGGTTATACAGTATCTATAGTGAAAGCAGTATGTGCTAGCTTGATTTATTATCAATGTAAATCCACCACGTTTGAAAAAGAACCAGACCTTAACATTTGTAATATTCTCACATTAGCTTTTTAAGCAAGCCATTATACACAGAATAACAACACACTTATACAACACTTATCTACTACAGGCACTGCTTAGTTACATGTGTTCAAGGGGTAGCAGTAATGTACATTTAAGTGCTGTTTGTATATGAGAGTTTGCCTCCAGTAAGACATAGCATGTTAAAACCAGCAATTAATAAGTAGAGAAAACATTCAGCCAAAATGGGATTGCATCTTAGGCTTAAAGCAAACTCAGATCAGATGCAATGTAGTCAAACTAGAGTCACAGCCAAGTGTCATACAGATCAAGCATATTTTGTGATTTGTTTTGGTACTGAAGGTTTTTGATTGGAGCTAGTAGATCACCTGACAGGATGTAAATAGTAATGTGGGTGTATGAAATAGTTTGCATGCTATTCATAGTATTTGTGATGAAGTTCTGCAATACTTTTGGATGAATATGCTGAACTATATCAATTAAATTATATTTGTTTATTGGAGAAGTGAGTTGAATTTCTTCACCACCCCCGTCGAACAGCTGGAAGAGCAAATGTGTTTCTTGTGGAGTTTTTGCGGGGTTTTTTTTGACACTATTGAATACCACTTCTTTTTGGAGGTCATAAGGTTTGGGTTAGCTCATATGCCTAAGTTGGTGTGGTAGGGTGGCAATGTGACTGCTTAGCACTTTCTAATGGCTACATTCACACTATCAGTTCATGGCTGCAGCTGTCTTTGGTGAAACAATTTGCCAATTTCTTGTAAATTTTCTCCTAAGAATTTCTGGGACAATAAATATGGACATTCCCATCTAGAATGTAGTTACACTGTGGTTTTACATGGCACATAGGAAACACATTGAACTTCTCAGAGCAAAGTTACCTAACACAGAAAACACCAGTGGACAGGAATACATGTTCACTAATGTGTAATTACTTAAGTAGTAAAAAACATCTGGAGCAGTGCTAGAAAATGTGATCAGTTAGATGAATGCCCAAAGACAGGATCTCATGTTGTTATGTTGGTTATAAATAAATAAATACATAAAAAGAAAAAAAAGACGTGTGTGTGTGTGTGTGTGTGTGTGTGTGTGTGTGTGTGTGTGTGTGTGTGTGTGTGTGTGTGTGTGTGTGTGTGTGTGTGTGTGTGTACGTGTGGATGAGAATGTCTGCATGTGTGTAGTGGAATGACTGAGGGGAATATTGGACACCAGCCTAGCTCTCAACTCCTTTGTTGAACAGTATCATGGATAAGCCAAAAATAATGGAAGAATAAATACCCAAATACTCAAAGTCAGGGATAAATTATAAATATTACTCTAAGTCACTTAAAGCATTAATGGAACAACAGGTTTTACATTACAATGCATTTTATGAACAATAAGAATTAAGCATTATGAAACTTTAATGTTTGTCATATTGACTGGCTGACTAACTGACTGATTGAGTGCAATTCTCAGTGATTTAGTTTTACAAGGGATTGGGCAAAAATAAGAGGCAAAACCCCAACCAAATTAGTTTCCCAAACTAAGCTTCTAGGTGTCATTATTGATGATCAATTAAAATTTGACCTTCACCTCCAAACCAACAGGGCGGCCATGGTGGTGCAGCGGTTAGCGTTGCCGCCTCACAGCAAGAGGTTCTCTGATTCGATTCTCAGCTGGGGTGCCTTCTGTGCGGAGTCTGCATATCCTCCCTGTGGTCACGTGGGTTTCCTCTGGGTGCTCCAGTTTCCTCCCACATCCCAAAGACATGCAGTAGGTGGATTGGACACTCTAAATTGGCCCTAGGCGTGAGTGTGTGTGTGCCTTCTGTGGAAGGTTGGGCGCCGGGCTGGCAACTCGACACCATAAAACTCCACTGCCAATCATGAGCGGACAGATGATCCACTGTGGTGACCCCTAACCAGGAAAAGCCGAAAGAAGAAGAAGATTCACCTCCAAACCAACATAAAAAAAACATCAGAAACTAGGACTACTCTACCGACACAATCACTTCCTCTCTTCTGCAACTAAACTTACCCTCTGCACCACATACCTCCTTCCCTCACTTATGTATGGAGCTCCTCTCCTTACCAGTCTACAAGCCACCCTCAAAATTAAACTGGCATCCTATTACAATAAAATCTCTAAGTTTGCTACCAGCTCAAAATCCTCATCCCACCATGGTGACTCCTTACACTCCTTGAACTGGCTAGAACTCCCCAACTATCTGTCTTATATTCAACTCCCTACTGCCCATACACTTATTTTCAAACAATCACAATGTCCTACCCTCTCCTGCATTTTCACTATGCACCTTCCTGATCGCACTCTCAGATCTAATAACCAAAACCTCCTTGAAATACACAAACCTACACGCAGCCCAGGCAACTTCTCCTATCTTTCTTCCTAGCTCGAGAATGGAACCTACTTCCTCCCCATATCCATACTACAAAAAGTCATTCCTCTTTCAAGTCTTTGCTCCATTCATTTCTTCACTAACTGGGATTGATCCTGCTCCCACCCCTCCTAACTTCCTTCCAACTAATCTAGCACACCTCAGCCTAGGTTGCAATGCTACCTGCCACAAAGACATAATATATATAATAATAATAATTAATAATATATAATAATATATAATATATAATATATCTTCTCTCTTTAGAAGTTCTAAACTGCTTGTGTAATTCACTGCTTTCGTTTAACATTTCTGCCTAACTGCTAATGATTTTATGTTTTGAACTTACTGTATTAGCTCTTATATTACTTATTGTAGATCTTTGTACCTATACTCTTAGGAGCTGTTACTGGTTTATCTCCTATCAATATTTCTTGCTGAGTATTGTATATACTATATCTTGTTGAATTTTTTGTAATTACTTTTACTGTGGAGCTTTTCTCCCTGAGCGTCCTTTGAAAAAGGGCTCATCTTGGCCCAATGGACTTTCCCAGTTAAGAAACTGCAAATAAAAAAATAAATAAATAAAAATAAAACCAGGGCATTCTATAAAATCAAGGACAGCTGAGAGCTACAAAGGTGTGCACTTCAGGTGAATGGGTAAGTGTGTCTGTGAATGTGATAAAGAAGGGGAATGTCAGGTACAGTGAGCGAGAGTGAGTGTGTGTGTGTGTGTGTGTGTGTGTGTGTGTGTGTGTGTGTGTGTGTGTGTGTGTGTGTGTGTGTGTACATGTATATATCTGTATGCATGTCTGCATGTTTGTGGGAGAGTGTATGAGAACACTGAACAAACAACAGTCAAGGTATATTGTGCAATGTGCAGTATACAAATAACAATGGTTTACATTTATGAGCAAGCACAGAAAAATCTGACCAGCAATATACCCACAGAAGAACTAAGAAAACATATATATATATATATATATATATATATATATATATATATATATATATATATATATATATATATATATGTGTGTGTGTGTGTGTATGTGTGTGTGTGTTTATAATACAATAATGTAAGTGGTCAACAGAAAATGAGAACAGATTTAAAGTAGAAGAAGCAGAAGTGGTGGAGATATGGATTGTAGTAACTAGGTTAGGAGAACTAATAGAGACCAGTAAGATGAAGGCGGGAACAAAGTTATGCATAGTGGGTGTAGAGCAGTAGTGGTGTGGTAAGCTGAATCATAGCTTAGGATGAGTGAGTTCATCAGGTCACTCAGGTATGTAGGAGGTAAAGATACTAAACCATTAGAGATATTGGTTTATGTGACATGCCCTTTTGAGATTCAAAGCTATCTCAAGCAACACCCTATGCAGGTGCTATGAAGTAGTGTCCATGTCTTAGCTATTCAAGTTTATACCCTGCATGGAGTGCTAGTGCTACAGTACTTAGGTTTTAGTTAAAAAAAGAATCAAGTATTTTCTCTTTTAAACAGTAGGAAACTGCTTGCTACAAATATAGCAAACATTTGTTACAGTTATTACCCTACACAGAGTACTACAGTGCTCAGGTTTTATTTATTTTTTTAATACAGAAATAAAACTGTCCTCTGTTAAACTGTAGCAAACTCTTCACTACAAACGTAGCAATCAGTTGCTGCAGTGTATACCCCACACAGAGCAGTACAGTGTTCAGGTTTCAGTTAAAAAATGATTTATTTATTGTAGCAAACTGTTTACTACATTGTAGCAAGTAGTTGCTGTAGTCAATTTAGACCAAACACAGAGTGCTACAGCACTCAGTTTTGACTGAAAATGTAAAACCAGCTTTTAGCTGGAGAAGTCTAACCTTTCTGCTGATAAAACATGCTTAGATTTTTTTCTTGAGCTCATCAGACTCTGCTGACAAACAATGATGAGATGTTCAGGGACTGGAAAAATTGGCCAAAAGTCTTGCAGTTGTTAGATTACTGAATATAGTTTATTCCACATGTTCTCTATGTTTGTACTTATTTCATGCACTATTGTAAGACTAGGCCTCCTTAATGATAATTAATAGCAGTTGATGCAGACCATGAATTTAATGTGATGAGAAGATGTGTGTCACAACAGGTAATTTGTTCCTTAATGGTGGGTTCCCAGTGGAAGTGGGTGTACACCAGGGTTCAGCTCTGAGCCCAGTGCTGTTCATACTGGTGATGGACTACATTAGCAAACAGGTTGGAAGGGACAGATCAACAAAGCTGCTGTATGTAGACGATGTGGCAGTACAGGCAGAATCTGAGCTAGAACTCTAGCAAAGGATAGGAGAATGTAATGCAAATTTAAAGGCATCTGGAGGCAAACGGGATGAAACTAAGCACAGATAAGATGGTGGTAATGGCAGCAAATTGGAGAAATCAGAAGAAGCTGAGAATAGAGATAGAAGGGAAGATAGTGGAACAGGTAAACAGCTTCAAGTGTCTGGGAGGGGTGGTTGAGGAGAAGGGTAGTCTGAATGAAGAGAGCAAAGCTAGAACCAGAAGAGCTACAGCCAACTGACATAGAATATCAGGTGTAGTCTATGACAGAAAAATAAGGTGTACAAGACAGTGGTCCAACCAGTTATACTGTATGGTACAGAAACCTGGGCAGTAAGGACAAAACAGTTGAAGAAGCTAGAGCTGATGGAAATGAAGTGCCTGAGAAGGGTGATAAGATGCACATTGGGGGACAGATGAAGAAATGAGGGCATAAGAGCAGATGCCAAAGTAGCTCCAATTGCAGAAAAGATCAAAGAGAACAGATTACAATGGTTTGGACACATCTGTAGAAAAGCAGAAGACAATCTGGGACAGACAGGAAGAAGGTAAGAGGAAGTGAGGACATACAGCAAAGAAGTGGATGGATTGTGTGAAAGAAGATCTGCCACAGTCAGGCATGAGTATTGAATAGGGCAGGAGTGTGGCACTGAATTGAGATAGTTGGCGATATTGTTAACATAATACCCTGAACCCATGTAGAAAAAAATGGAAAAAAGGGGGCTGATGATGATGACTGGTGGAGGTGGATATGGTATATATTCACGTTTTAACTGTTAGCATTCAGTTTCAATTCTAACTAAGATGGTCAGGTTGTGGCTCTGATTTAAACAATATGCTTTATTTTCTCTTAGGAGGAAGTAATTTGGTAAGATTTATCTATTGGTGAAATACCCCCCCCCTTCTCTCTCTCTTTCTTTGGTGCTGGTGATGGGCTTTCTTATTATCTATAGTACAGTATTTATGGGAAAACTCTACAGTGAGTCATGATTTTTATATGTGCTATAGATTTGTTACCTCAGAGTGTTTTAGTATTAGACAAGGAAAGAAGTTAAGTCTTGATATGTTAGCTGTTCTATTTATTTAATATAGAAAACAGTGTGTCTTCTTTCATCAGTTCTCCAGATTCAATTAATGAGTCATGATTAAGCCCAGAATGGGTTATCAGTATCAAGTCATTAGTTTAATCTTGTTTGGATTGCTAGACATATAACAACTAGTGCTGTTAAACACCTGTTACTAGGTTTACTATATAATTTTATCAAAACATTACTTTGTCAGCTAACAGTTGTTTCTTTTTGTCTTTTTATGAACTTAAGGGTAGCTGGTCAGTCCCTTGAATTAGAAGGGTAGATTTTGTTTCAGATATAATCTTTGTTTACAGCCTGGGATGTGTTGGGAGGGACTTCATTTGTTATTGGTAGAAGATTACCTTTGCTTCAAATAGCTGTCAGGTGCATCCACACCAGACATGGGTACATTTTTGTACTCTAGGTGGGTCTATATTATGTGATCAAAGAGTCTGTTCTTCAAGCATATAATAATTGACACATATACAGCGAATGCTATAAACAGCAAATGGCCATGTTTGCAAATTTTTTCCTCGGGGAAAAAAGTTCAGTTGGCCGTTATCAGGAATTGCCCTTTTCTTCAATGTAGAGTGATCTCGGAGTTGGTATTTCTAGTTAGGGGGGTGTGGGGGTGAAGCCCCCCATGCTTAATGTTTTAAAGTATGTTTTTTTTATTTTACGGCCACGTGAATTTTTCCCAAAGAAAACATTTGCAGATGTGGCTGTTCACAGTTTACAGCATTCGCTGTAGATGTGTTGATTATTATGTGTTCAAAGAATAGACTCTTTGATCACATAATATAGACCTTCTAGGATTCCTAGTGACTCTAGTTCAGAGAATCTGGATATCAACAGTAGGGGGTAGATTAGTCCAGCAAAATGTGAACCAAAAGGATGATGACTTAAATCCATCCCTGTTAGTTAGGCAGCCAGCTGAAGACATTAACATTTTTTCTTGCAATTTGGGGGCAGTTCTCACCTGATCCATAGAGCTAGAATACAGCAGTGGATCAAAAGGGAGAAACTCATGATGTATGCCTTCAGGAGACCAAGTTGAAAGTGCCAGAATCTTACAAGTTTTGTTCGAAAACATATACTGTATTTGGTGTTGATCATACACTAGGGGAGGGAAGATGAGAGCTCTCTTGGTGTTTCATAGCTCTCTACAAATAGTAATGTCTCAGATTATGGTGAGTGGAAGAGGGAGGTGTTTGATTTCACTTGACACAATTAATAATGAAGAATAGGACATAGGAGATCTTTATGTCCCAAGCACAGACAACACATTCTTCTGTGAAGGGTTTCTGAAGACTTGGCATAAGTCAATGGTTTTATCCTTGTTTACTATTTTAATGGGAGATTTTAACATAGTTTAGAATGATCAAATTGATAGACTGTACTGGAGGTTTAAATATCATAAACATCGTCAATCAGTAATGGCTATCTAGTGATGGTAGGTTGGACATATGATACCCTAAGGAGGTAGCTCCTAATTGTTCATGGGATCTTGTGCTTCAGTGGACCAGAACTGACCTCATGCTTATCCTGCAGAGCTGTAAATACAAAGTACATTCATCTCATCCCATCTCATATGCATGAAATGAATTTATTGGACCATGCAACACTTGCATTACTACTTAAACACATTTTATGGGAACTAACATTTTGGAATTGGAGATGAGCCCACTTTTGTCAGAACCAGGTGGGGAAGGATGTTTCTGATATTTTTATAGAAGTGAGAGAAAAAAAGTGATGTCTAGCTTATCACCATAACTGGGAACATTCAGTTCCCTGATGTCCACGGAGAGGAAGGCAATAAAGATGTAGCAGCTCAGAAGGCCAAGCAGAAAACCTTGCAGGACCCTGTATTTCATATGAGGATAAGGTATACCCAACCTTGACCTGACACTCCTAGTGAATACACAGTCACTGTGCCAGGCTCAGACATCAGAGATAAGATCAGTGTTAATAAGTGAATACCTCTTGATGGAGTGATTATCCACCCTCATCTGGATGGATGGATGGATGCATTTATTAAAGGCAGCTCTTCTCAGAAACCCACATGTGCATATAGCAAAGTTTACACTCAGTGTTGAATTACTGAAGCTGGAAGTTAGATGTGATATGACTTTCAAGGTATTCTGCCAGCTGCTTCTCCAGAATATTCTGCAGAACTGAACATGAGATCATCTTGTATCTACTGCAGAACAGTCTTATAACAGTACGCCAAGAAGAACACCATTTTACTGGTGTGTGACCTGGTACAGGATTCTGATGCATTTCTTTGCATACACCATTTCTATGGACTAACATTTTTATTCAGTCTACCGTATAAGTGTTGCAAATCTTACTCTTCATATTTTTTATGTTTTTATTTATAATTTTGCCATAGTTATGAAACAAATAACTATACAATTATATGACAAGATTAATACAAAAAAAAATGGTCTAATGTTTTATACATGTATATTCCAACAAATATTGTATCCATTAATATCTTTATCCCGTTGTTGATTATGAAGTTGATTACATCTCCATGCAGAATATGATATGTGCAGGTATTCAGTTTAAAGGCTTACTATTACTAGCATTGTCCTTATAAAAATAATTATACCAAACAGATATTATAATAAAACTGCTAAACTACATAAAATTCTAAGGGTGAATATATAGTTCCAAGCAAATATAACACTTGAATACAATAGATTTGAAGTGTGATTAAGTAATGTAATCACACAGGAAAAATAAGACTTACCTAGATA
The DNA here is from genome assembly GCF_019279795.1 of Protopterus annectens. NCBI lineage: Eukaryota > Metazoa > Chordata > Ceratodontiformes > Protopteridae > Protopterus > Protopterus annectens. The sequence continues at coordinate 1,038,023,151 of NC_056726.1, read as the reverse complement.
AAGACAGGTAAGAAACATAAGAGTGAAGGACAATGAGACAGATATCTAGTACTGAAGTATGAAAGGCTGATTGTTTTGTAATAAACACTTATTAGTAATAGTTATTATCAGGGAGTCTCTTCATGAAGGAGCTCAAAGATGTGCCTATATGTAAACCAGAAACAGAGAAAACTGGATTCAGTACCTTTTCATCATTATATACTGACTGAGGTATAGACCAACACTCTGCTATATGCGCAGGAAAACCACTGTTGGAGCGTTGAGTAATCGCTTTTGTTGCTGTTAGTAACATACTGTTTAGAGTTTTTAGCTTCGAGATTTGAGGAGGAAAGCCATATATTACTAGCATACACTTCTTTGATTCCTTTGCCTTTAATATTCTATCAGCCTGGTCCAAGAAATCCTTCCAGTAGCTCCTAAGAGCCTCAAAATCCAATATTATATGTTCCTAAGATGAAGATCATGTGACTTAAACATCTCCATCATCGAGGGCATGAATTGCCTCTGTATGTTGTTGGCCTTAACTCCCACTAGGGGCTCAAATATCCTTGACACAGTATTCACAAACATGGGGGAATAGTGCACCCCCACCAGTGTAATGTCCTCCTTGGTAAGATAGGATCATAACTCATTCTCCTTTGAAATAAATGTAATGGTAGACCTCCATCAAACTCTAAAACCCTAAAGAATTTTTCCAAGGCTAATTACCTTCGATTGAGTGATAGCATGGGTCATTTTAAAACTCCCCCAACACCAAAAACATGGAGGCCTAAACAGAAGTATATATGAATGCCCTGTACAACTACTTAAACAACTGCATAGAAATGGCAGCACCTGACCGAACAAAACCCAGGTCTAGCCAGAAAAACAAGCCACCCTGGTGTATCCCTGGCATAAATATATCATACCACAGAAGACATTCCTGGGAACACAACACAGAAAATTATCTTTCATTCATCTCATCAGGCAATCAGAGAACTGGTCAAGTCTTCAAAAGCTAAATACATGACTAAAATAGTCTCCTAAGCAAAGGATAGCCACAAAGCATTTTTTACTTATGTCTGAAATGTTATGAGAAACACTCAACAATGTGTTCAGTTGGCTGTAGATGGCACTATCTTTACTCAGCCAGAGGAAATAGCAAACCTGTTAGAAGTTAAATTTAGCTCAAATTTCACCCCATCATCACCCCTTGTCAAAACCCATAACAGACCTACCATTCCTTTCCCTGTTATCACAAAAGAAGAGGTCATCACTGCAGTGTCTAAAGCTAGAAACACACCATCAGTGGGCTCTTACCAGAGTGCCTATTAAATACTTTGAAATATGACCTAGCAGACCTACTCAGATCTCACTTTAACCTCAGTCTTCAGACAGGCTTTGTCCCAGTAGAGTGGATGACAGAAACAGGACCATCAACTGACTCAGGAAACTACTGACTCGTAAGTCTGACTAGTCTCCTATACAAGGCACTGGAAAAGATAATCATGGACCTGATTAAAAATGACAAAGAAAATCTCCAGACTCTAGAGCCAACCCAGTTTAGCTTCATCAAGGATCTGGTAGGCATTTGTCACAATACTCTGTCACCAGATGGATAGTCAAATGGCTCACAGATAGGTTGCATGTTGTTAGAGTGGGGAAATCCACATCCAGTAAGAGACCAGTCACCAGTGGAGTACCACAAGGTTCAGTGATGACCCCCCACCCTTCTGTTTGGAATATACTTCTCAGATATCAAGGCAAATGCAAATATCTTTTGGCTGACCAAGTTTGCTGATGACAGCAAGCTGAGGACAATCATTAGCTCCATAAACAGTGTTGATACCCTACAGAGAGATCAGACTAATGACTGGTATCAGAACCATGGCCTCAAACTAAATATGAAGAACTGCATAATAATACCCCTTGGGAAATCAAATACCCCTGCAAATTGCAACGTTGATTGCACCCCCCCCACCCCCACCCAATACTGGACCAGTAGTAGAAGATCTGGATACTCAGATAGATAGTAATTTGAACTTTGCCCACTACATCTGAAGAAGAAATAAGGGATCTAGGGACCCAAGTAGATAGTTAGCTTTCCTTTGATAACCATGTTGCCAAAGTGGTTAGAAAATATTTCTATGTGACCCATCTGATCATGAAAGGGTTCGCATCAAGATCTAAGAATGTAATGGTGCCCCTCTACTCTTCCCTCATCAGACCCATTATTGAGTACAATGCACCAATTGGAATGTACCTGGCTAGACATCTCCAGCAGCTGGAGAGACACAGAGGTACCTAACCAAGAGGATTACTGGCCTCAAACAGTTTCCCTATGCAGCATGATTGAAAAAGCTAAGACTGTTCTCTGTTGCATACCGCTTTCTCAGAGGCGATCTCTGTCTAACGTACAGAGCCATGTCCAACCCAGAATTGTTGAACATGCTCCATCTTAGCAAAACCAAATCTAATCGAGCTGCACGGTCTAGGGATATAAACCTCAACACAACAATGAATAGAACATGCTGGAGGGATAGATTCCCTTCACAGGGACTTCCCTTACTAGGGAACAGGGTCCTGATCTACATAAGACAGAGCCCCTCACTATCACTCTTCAAAAAGAACCTTGATGAGTGGATGGGTAACAGAAAGTTCACACCGGAGATCACACCAACAGCACTACTAGATAGGGGCCAAGGGTACTAGCTGCTAGTACAAGGGTCTACGGAACTACTAAAGGGGCGGTGAATACCGCACAAAGTGGCTGGGCTAATATATGCCTTTGGGCAGATAGCCCAGTACCAACCTATGAACCTATGTCCACAGTGCTAGGGAAGTCTTTCAATGTGTCTCAGCTTATAAGTAAGTGCATGGTATCCAGATCTAAGGATGTCTTAGTACCACTGTACTCAGCCCTCATCAGACCAATAATAGAGTGCAATGCACTCTTTGGCATGTATCTTGCCAGGCCCCTGCAACAGTTGGAGTGTTCTCAGAGGTTTCTCACCAAAAAAAAAAAATACAGGGTATAACCAACATGTCATATTCATAGGTTCATAGGTTGGTACTAGGCTATCAGCCCTAGGGCCTATACAAGCCTAGCCATAACAATTCCCTGGCTATTTCTTCCCACATTATTTACTTTCCTGGACCCCTGTCTAGCAGGGCGACTGACGTGATCCCTGGGGTGAATTTCCTTTCTCCCATCCAATCGTCAAGGTTCCTCTTGAAGAGGTCCAAAGAGGCACTCTGCTTGACATGTATGGGCAATCTATTCCAGAGTCTGGGGAGTCTCTGGGTCAGGAACCTATCCCTCCAACATGTTTTGTTTATTGTGATGACAAGGTTTAGATCCCTGGAGCGTGTAGCTCTGAGGGATTGGGATTTCTTTAAGTGTAGCATGTCCAACAGCTCTGGGTTTGACATGGCCTTGTATGTTAAGCAGAGATCGCCTCTGAGTAGACGATATGCATAGAGTATAGCTGGAGTTTTTAAGGCGGTCAGCGAGGGCATCTGCTTTAGGCCTGTGATTCTTTTAGTGAGGTATTTCTGAGGCCTTTCCAGTTGTTGCAGATGTCTTGAGAGGTACATACCAAATGGGGCGTTGTATTCTATAATGGGTCTAATGAGGGATGAGTACAGTGGGACAATGACCTCCTTTTTTCTGGATGAAAAGCCCTTCATGATGAGGTGTGCTACATAGAAGGATTTCCTGACTGTTGTGGCGATGTGGTTATCGAAGGTGAGACCACTGTCCACCTGTGTCCCTAAGTCTCTTATCACACTTTCTGTGTTTAGTGTACTGCCACCTATATGGTAATTCATGGATACATGTTTTTTCCCAAAGGGGATAACAATACATTTCTTGGCATTGAGCTTGAGCCCATGGCTCTGGCACCAAGCATCTGCTTCTGTAAGGCCCTTTTGTAGAGTATCCAGATCATTTGGGGATTCAATAATGGCTCCCAGTTTGCAGTCATCTGCAAACTTTGTTAGCCAGAGTCCCTTAGTGTTGACCTGTACTTCAGAGAAGTAGATGCCAAACAAGAGCGGCCCCAGGACTGAACCCTGAGGTACTCCACTTGTCACTTGTCTGGAGCTGGATTTGAGTCGGCTACTTTTACAGTGTGGGTTCTATCAGTAAGCCATTTAGCAACCCATTGGGTGACATAGGGATTTATGCCCAACTTAGTAAGTTTATCTATGATTCCAGAGTGGGGATGGTGTCAAAGGCCTTGGCAAGGTCTAGATAGGCTGTGTGGACCACCTTACCCTTGTCCATGGCTCTGGAGACTGATTCAAAGAAGTCAATCAGGTTCAGGGGACAAGATCGGCCCTTCACAAACCCAAACTGGGTGGGGTCCAGTGTTTGAAGGTTGCCAATGTCTTTGTTTATAAGTTCCATGATAATACGCTCCATGGCCTTGCAGATAAGGCTTGTCAGACTGATGGGACGGTAGTTTCCGGGATCCAAGGTGGATCCCCCTTTGTGGATTGGGATAACTGTAGCTCTGCGCCACTCAGTGGGCACGAATATATATGGACCAATTAAATGTCCTACCACTGTGTTCAGTTTCCTATCAATTACTGAGTGGTGATCTGTGTCTGACCTATAAGGCAGTCTCTGACCAAGCCCTGATGGAAATGGTGCATATTTGCAAAACTAACTGCATGAGGATTACCTGTTCAAAGGATGTAAACCTGATCTCTGACATGAATAGATCATGCTGGAGAGACATATATGTGTCCCAGAGATTGTCCATCCTCTGGAATAGGCTTCCTACTGACATGAAGCAGAGACCTTTCCTGATCATCCGCAAGTGCAATCTAGACTGATGAATGGGAAATTGCAAATTCACTCCAGGACTGGTGCCCATGTCCCTTATGGACCAAGGATTCTGTAAAAATAGTCAAAACCCAACTTGCTGACCATTGTTATCTTTCCCCTATGGATAGGAAATTGGGTAAAATCTGTGAAAAACTGGATAGTAAGGGCTCTTGAGCCATTAGCCTAGTAATGTCCTTTGAACCTAACAAAAGGTCCTTATATTTGGGGGAGTGGACCAGGTTACCTAGCATGACTACATGATGGAATGGGAAACCTGATTGATATGAAAAAGTGCTTCAGACTGGAGAAAAAGAAACTGCCTTATTTTATTTATAAGTAGAAAACACATTGAATAAAAACTTTAATATATGCACAGATAGAAAAGTTTAAAAAATTGCCCTAAACAATGTCCGCTTATCCATTTTTCATTTTCTTTTTAGTCCACGGTTGTCTTTATTGCTGAGGGGTAGTCGAGAAAGAAACTGTTCTGATTTGTTGCAATTTCACTATCCAGAGACTGAATACGATCCAGGCAGAGAGAAAGTCACTTGAGACTCCTAGCCACATTTTTGCTTCTGAGAGGGAAACTTCTTCAGATCACTGGAGATAAAAACACATGGTTACAAAAATCAAAAAAAAAAACCTGTTAACATAATAAACACAATTATAGGATCATAGGATCGAGGTTACTAGGCTAATGGCACTAGGGCCCTTACAAGCCTAGCCAAGTTCACCCTTGTTCCCTATAGGCCTAGAAATATGGTCTATGTTTACAAACCGATCTAAATCAGTACTGACTACCCCATCCAAAAGGGACATAGGTGAAACCTTGGGGTGAAGTTATGGTTACCCATCCAGTTGTCTAAGTTTCACTTAAATAGGACAATGAGGCACTCTGCTTAACTTGAATTAAGTGTTTGTTCCAGAGGAGAGGTAACCTCCGTGAGACATATCTGTCTCTTCAACACATCCTGATGATATCACAGGCTAGGTTAGGCTCCCTGAAGTGAGTGAAATGTGTACCATTTGGCTTAGGGATGTGCAGCATTTTCATTAAGGCAGGATCAGAAGTTTCACTGTATGTAAGGCACAGGTCACCTTTAAGTAATCTTTAAGACACAGAGTATAGTGACAGTGATTTCAGTCTGTCTGCAGATAACAAGTGTTGAACACCATGGATTTTTTTTTTGTGAGAAACCTTTGAGTTCTCTCCAGTTGCTGCAACTGCCTGGAACGGTACGTCCCAAAGGGCTCTATTAAAAGCATGATTAGAGAAGAGTACAGGGGGTTATAACCTCTTTTGCTCCAGAGAATATACCCCTGCTTATGAGGTGAACAATGTAAAAGGCCTTCCTAACCACTGTGGAGACATGGTGATCAAAGGTAAGGTTGCTGCCTACCTGTGTGCCCAGGTCCCTCACTACTGAATTACAGCTTAGGGTCTTATTATTAATATGGTAATCTGCAGGACATCACCATTGCTGAATGGAATGATGATGCATTTTTTGTATTGAGTTTAAGTCCATGACTTTGGCACCAACTGTTGATTTGCATAGGTCCTTCTTGTAGAGTGTTGACATCATTTGGGGACTCAGTGACTGCATCAAGCTTGCAGTTACCAGCAGACTTTGCCAACCACAGCCATAGACCTTTTGTTTTTGCCTGTACTTATGAGAAGTAAATTCCAAACAGTAGGGGCCCTAGTACCAAACCCCATGGAACACCACTAGTAATGGGTCTGATGGTGGAGGTGGAATCCCCTATTTTGACTGTTTGTGTTTTGTCAGTGAGCCAAATTGCAGCCCACCTGACAATATGTGCATTGATCCGTAGTTGGATAAGTTTTTCAATGATGCCTGAGGGTGGATTGTGTCAAAGGCCTTGGCTAAGTCTAGGTAGGCCGCATGCACAGATTTGCCATCGTGCAGGCTCTGGTGACTTTCTCAAAGAGTACGATCAGGTTTAACAGGCACGATCATCCTTTAACAAAACCAAAGTGGGTTGGGTCAAGAGTTTGAAGGTCTCCTATGTCTTTGTTGATAAGGTCCATGGTGATTCTCTCCATGGCCTTGCAAATAAGGCTGGTCAGGATTACGGGTCTGTAGCTCCCAGGGTCAGTGGATGAACCACTTTGTGCAAGTGGATGATGGTAGCTGTTCTCCATTCAGCAGGGATAAAACCAGTGCTTAGGCTGTGGTTACAAAGAGTGCATAATGGTGTTGCTAACTACTGTTTTACACCATTTAGAATGCAACCTGGGATGTTATCAGGTCCCATAGAGGCTGTGTTTTTTGTTTTGGAAAGAGGGGTTAGGACCTGCTCTTTAGAGATTCTAGGTGTGAAACAGGTAGGAAGATTTTGGGTATATGTGGCGGGGATGAGGTGGGGGGAAGTTTTCACTGAACCTGTCATCTAGCGGGTTGGGTATTTCTATGGGTTCAGCATATGTGGTATCATTCACCACAAGTTCTGTGCACATCTGGGCATTTCCTTTAATATTTTGGATGTAGCTAAAGAATGCCTTGTGGTTATCCTTAACTAGGGATGCTAAATTAGATTTGTAGTTGGCTTTGGAGGACTTTACAAGATGCCTTATTTACTTGGTCAAGCTGAGAATTGTGTTATTCCATTTCTGGGACTATTCCTTACTGTACTTCGATAGCAATTTATTCCTCTTATTATATAACTTGTTTCTGGCTTATTATTTTTAAAGGATCTTGATTTGGTCCTCTCAGGTATGGCTGAGTCAATACAACTGTATAGCTGTTTATACAAAACATTGGTATATATCCAGTATAGGTGTCCTTGCTGTCAGTCGGGACAGGAGTCTTGAAGCTATTAATGCCTTCTCTTAAGAGACTGTAGTCAGCTTTAGAGAAGTTTTTTAATCTAATCTCGCCTGAGAGGAGTCTAATGTAAGCTTTACTTTGAATGAGACTGATTTGTGGTCAGACTAAACTAGGGAGGGTTGTACACATGTGGAGGAACACCTGTTTCTCATGTTGGTGAGCAACATGTCAAGAATGTTAGGGCCCCTTGTGGGGGTGCTGACTATCTGTTCCAAGGCATTACCATTAACAATGTCTAAGAACCTCTAGGCGAGCATGTTAGTACATGTATAATTAATCCAATGTGTGGACGGGTAGGTGATGTCACCCATAACCAGATTATATTGAGTGACTTGAGAGTCTAAAGAACTAAGAACTGGGGATTTTGTCATTTGTTATTTGCCCCTGGTCTAGTTGTATCAAGGTGTCTGCAGATCCTATTCATCTCTACTAAAATCTGTCTAAATGACTATCTCTCTGCCTGGTCTACTTCTATGGGGCTATTTTACTGTATTCATTGTCTCCCTGGGAACAGCAATTAAGAATCATGTCAAATGTGTGTGGCCCATTTTTACAGGGCTATTTATAATGGGACCTCCTGTCTGAGGATATGTACCATGACCATGGGGTAGTTCAATTCTGTATTTTTAAATCTTTTATGTTGTATAGCCCGTGCTCAATTGTAAGTTGTACTTTACTACAATTCTTCACTTAATGACCAGCCAGAGGAGACAGGAGAACTAGGTGCCATGTGTCCTCTGGGGGATGTTTTTGAACTAGCAAATCTCAAGTACAATAGGATCTATGCCAGCTTGTCCAATCTTCCATCTAGTGGGAACTTCCACTAATCATTATGGGCCTTGCCTGCAAATGGGGTTGAAATGGTGCTTTAGTGTTGTGTCCATAACAGTACAGCAGTAGAACTGTATTCCTTTCTTCTCAGTATGGTGTTGGTCTCCCTTGGCTGTACTGTGCTACTATCTACTGAGTCCAGCATGCAAAAGTAAATGAGCTGCATGTTGTTTCAGTAGTTAGCACATCTGGAGATGAGAGAGAGTTATATTGTAAGCCAGGTGAAGATTCTGCTAGGGGCAGGGTGCATGAGAGCGTGGGCTGATCAGGTGATTGTCAGGTGTTGTATTCATATGCACAACCATTTGAACTGAGTAGATTTTAGTAAAATGTCAATGATATCACAGTTTTCTTTCATGATGTTGCAGGTGGTTATGTGATCTAAGATGGAAGTAATAACCAGGCTGCATTTCCTTTCTTCATCTTTCGGGTATTTGTCTAAGTTTCCATAGCCATATGTTGTGAATTAATAGGTTTGCATGCTGAAGGATTTCTCTGATTTTTCTTTCTCTGATAGGGTGTAGTATCGAGTGCAGTGATTGTCCTTCATACCCCCCCCCCCCCAAGTTAAAACATCTCTTTCCAGGCTGTTGTTTTTGAAAATAAAGTCGTTCAGTTCTTTGGAAACCCATGTCATGTGCATTTCACTGGGATTGAATTACATTTTGTTTGGTGATATGAAGGATATTGAGTGTTATTGGCTTCCTTTAAAGGTTATTGGTAAGCATCCCATCATGTTCCCTTTTACTAATGGTCAGGTCCAGGAAATTTATTTTATTCTTGCTGTGGTTTGTGGTGAATATGAGGAATTCTGTGGATTCTTTAATGCAGTCATAAAATTCCTGGTTTGTTTTCATTTTCTGTCCAGATGATAAATATATCACGAACAAAGCATGGGTAACATGAAATGATCTGTTGAAATTCCGAGCTGTAGACTTTCTTTTTTTCCCAGACACATTCCAGTTCATGTTGTCTTATGGCACTGTTGACAGTACTTATTCTTGAAATGAAGTAGTTGTTGCCAAGAAGAGTCTATAGAATTTTTGTGTTTTTTTTTAAATTTTCTCCAGACAGAGCTTCCATAATTCTCAGGAGTGTTCCTCGTTTGCTTTAATACAACACTGGTGGGATAAATGCATATAAAGCCTTGTTGAACATTAAAATCCTTAACTTTTTCCAAACAGTCAAGGTTTTCCAGTACAAATGACTGTGTTAGCTGCCAGTGGTTTGAGTCTGACTTTTAGATAGAAAGACATGGGCTTGGTGACGGCTCTGCCAATTGCAAGGATCGGTCGGTGGGGAGAGGGGGTTGTTGATTTTCTTTCGTGGCTTTCAATGCTGAAAAATGTTAGTATCCTGAACAGTGGGACCATTAAAAACTCATGCAATTTGCATCCTACTAGTTCCGTATCAGTCAGTGTTTCTAACATTCCTATGTCATCATCAAAAGTTGTTTGAATTTTGCAGAGTTTGACAATACTGTAGAAGTGGGGGTTGTTCAACAAGCACTCTGTCTTACTGTTGTACTCTGTGATGTCAGTCACTAGAATTCCCCCTCCTTTATCAGTTTTCATCACCCATCTGGACATTCCTTAAGAGCAATCATAATGTCTACAAACGTAGTTTTTTTTCTTACTTTTCTTCTCCAGAAAGTTCTGTTTTGCCTTCAGTTTCATAAGCTCAGGGTCAGTGGGGGCAAAAGTCACTGGGGATTTTTCACTTATGTACTGTAATTGGTTAACCCTGGTGTTGTTCTCATTGTGTTTTCTCTTCTCTTTTTATGGAAGAATACTTTTCAGGCTTAATTTTCTTACAAAAGTTTCAAGTCTGATATGGTGTTGACTGGATCATTCTTGCAGTGAGGGATGAAAGTGAGCTCTTTTTCCAAAATCTTTAGTGAGAGGTTTTCTGCTAATGTTTCAGACCTTGGTCTTGAAATTGTTAGATGGCCTTTTTGGGAAAGTCCTGGAAGTTTTTATATCCCTTTTTGCAATGTTTATTTAAGCCCTCTTGTCTCTGGTGGTTGTAGTTTTTTGGGGATCCTGGTTTCATCTCTGTTGGTCTATGTGAGGGGGATTCCCTTTCTTTGTGGTATCCAATGTACCCTGTTTTTTTTTGATGCTTGGATGTGGGAGTTTGCAGAACTTTATGAGTATGAGTTTTGTCCAGTCAGGCTGGTGTCTGACCTGAGGGAAAATTCTGTTTGGTGCTCTCCATGATTTTGGGGTAGATTCTAAGGTTTCCATAGTGGAGGTGTCCATCCTCTTGTGGTTTTATTCCAGGCGTGGTTCCAAAAGGATCTTTTTGCATGTGTCTTTCCTAGAGATGGTTGAGCCTTCCTGTTGTTCCATCATCTGATCAGATTTTGTTGATATGTGCATTTTTTTGTAATCTTTCAGGTCCCTATGAATCTTCCTCAGTTTTTACTCCTTGACTTTGGTGGTGTAGGTGAAAACTCTCTTCAATAACGAGGGATTCGTCTCTATAGTCTTCAGATTCTGTTCCTTTTAATACTAGTGCGTGGATAGCTGAAAGAGTGGTATACTGTGATTTCTTACTGTACTGTTGCAGGATTTTGAGTAGACTACATCAGGGCGATGGACCCAATGGTCAGAGATCTGGATACTCAGATAGTAGTCTGAAATTTGACCAGCATGTGTCCATGGTGTTGAGGAAATCCTTATGTGTGGCTCAGCTTATAAGTAAGGGCATGGCATCCAGATCCAGATCTAAAGATGTCATAGTACAAATGTACTCAGCCCTCATCAGACCATAATTGAGTACAAAGCACCCTATGGCATGTAACTCACCAGACCCCTGCAACAGATGGAGCATCCTCAGAGGTGATTTCTTACTGTACTGTTGCAGGATTTTGAGTAGACTACATCAGGGCGATGGACCCAATGGTCAGAGATCTGGATACTCAGATAGTAGTCTGAAATTTGACCAGCATGTGTCCATGGTGTTGAGGAAATCCTTATGTGTTGTGGCTCAGCTTATAAGTAAGGGCATGGCATCCAGATCCAGATCTAAAGATGTCATAGTACAAATGTACTCAGCCCTCATCAGACCATAATTGAGTACAAAGCACCCTATGGCATGTAACTCACCAGACCCCTGCAACAGATGGAGCATCCTCAGAGGTTTCTCACCAAAAAAAAAAAAAAAAAATACAGGGTATAACCAACATGTCATATGTGAACCGAATAAAAGCCCTCCCACTATATTCAGTTTCCTACCAATTACTGAAGGGTGATCTCTGTCTGACCTACAATGCAGTCACTGATCCAGCACTTACGGAAATGTTGGATATTCGCAAAACTAACTGCATGAGTATTACTCATTCCAAATATCTAAACTTGATCTCTGACATGAATAAGTCATGCTGGAGAGACAGACAAATGTCCCACAGATTGCCCCTATTCTGCAACAGGCTTCCTATTTACATTAAGCAGAGCCATTCTCTGACCATCTTCAAGTGCAATCTGGACTAAAGGACGGGAAATCACAAATTCACTCCTGGACTGGCACTCATGTCCCTTATGGACAGAGGCATTTTATAAAAATTGTCAAAATCTCAATTGCTGACCCTTGTTATCTTTCCCCTAGGGATAGAAAATTGGGTAAATTCTGGGCAAAACTGGCTAGGCATGTAAGAGCTCTGGAACTGTTAGCCTAGTAATCTCCTATGATGCTATGAACGTATGAGCAAGTCCTTGTATTCAGGGAGGGGGGCATGGACCAGGCTACCCAGCATGACTGCATCATGGGATAGGAAACCTGACTGATATGAAAAAGTTGCTTCAGACTGTAGGAGAAGAAACTCCCTCATTAAAATATGGAGACGGTTTGATGTAGTTGCCATACTCTTGTAATCCCTTTTTCAGGAAGTCTTTCATTTACAAGTACAAAAACACACAGAGTAAAATTTTTAATATATGTACAGATAGCAAAGTTAAAAAAAAATTGTCCTTAACAATGTCTGCTTATTCATTTTTCATTTTATTTTTGGTCCACTGTTGTCTTTGTTGCTGAGGTAGTCAAGAAAGAAACTGTCCTGATTTATCCATAGGTTCATAGGTAGGTACTAGACTATTGGCCCAAGGGCATAAGTAAGCCTAGCCAACAAGGTTCTCTGGCTTTCACCACCCAAGAAAATTATTTTCCTGTGCCCCTATCGAGTAGAACCACAGAAGTGATCCCAGGGGTAAATTTCCTATTTCCCATCCACTCATCAAGATTTTTCTTGAAGAGTGCTAATGAGGAACTTTGTTTGATATAGATGGGTAGCTTGTTCCAGAGTACGGGAAGTCTCTGAGACAGGAATCTATCCTTCCAGCATGTTCTGTTTATTGTGGTGACAAGGTTAAGGTCCCTAGAGCGTGTAACTCTGAGGGATTGGCATTTCTTTAGGTGGAGCATGTCCAACAGCTCTCGGTTTGACATAGCTTTGTATGTTAGGCAGAGATCACCTCGAAGTAGGTGATATGCGATGGAGTAAAGATGGAGTTGTTTGAGATGGTCAGCATAAGGCATCTGTATGAGGCCAGTAATACTCTTTGTGAGGTACTTCTGCAGCATTTCCAGTGGTTGTAGATGTCTTGTGAGGTACATTCCAAAAGGAGCATTGTACTCTATAATGGGTCTAATGAGTGACGAGTAGAGGGGAACAATTACCTTTTTTTTTTCTGGATGAGAACCCCTTTTGTGATGAGGTGTGCCATGTTGAAGGATTTCCTGACCACTGTGGTGATGTGATTATCAAAGGAGAGACTACTGCCTACCTGGGTCCCAAGGTCTCTTATCACACTTTTGGTGTTAAGTAGACTGCTGCCTATGCGGTAGTTCATGGTACAGAGTTTTTACTAAAGGAGATGGCAATGCACTTTTTTGGCACTGAGCTTGAGGCCATGGCCCTGACACCAGGCATCTGTCTCAGCGAGGCCCTTCTCAAGGATGTCCACATCATTTGGGGACTCGATTATGGCTCCTAGTTTGCAGTTGTCCACAAACGTTGTTAGCCAGAGACATTCTGTGTTACCCTGTACTTCAGAGAAGAAGATACCAAACATGAGACGAACCAGGACTGATGCTTTTGGTACTCCACTTGCCACTTGTTTGAAGTTGTATTTGGAGTCTACAACTTTCACATTGTGGGTTCTGTCAGTGAGCCAGTTGGCAACCCATCCTGTGACTTAGGGATTTATACCTAGTTTAGTGAGTTTATCTATAATTTCAGAATGGGGGATGGTGTTGAAAGCCTTGGCGAGGTCAAGCTAGACTGTGTGAACCACCTTACCCATGTCTACAGCTTTGGTGACTGCTTCAAAGAAATCTATCAGGTTAAGGAGACATGATCTGCCCTTCACAAACCCAAACTGGGTGGGGTCCCGAGTTTGGAGGTTACCAATGTCTTTGTTTATAAGTTCCATGATGATACTTTTCATGGCCCTGCAGACCAGGCTCATCAGGCTAATAGGGCAATAGTTCCTGGGGTCCGTGGTGGCTCCCCCTTTGTGGAGTGGGATAACTGTTGCTGTGTGCCATTTAGTGAGCACAAAGCCTGAATTGAGGCTATGATTGAACATGATACTTAGGTGGGTAGCCAGTTTGTTCTGAAGTTTGTATAAAACGCAGCCTGGGATGTTGTCCGGTCCCATGGATGCTGTGTCCTTGGCTTTAGAGAGTGCAGTTTTTACCAGCATAGTTGTGATTACAGGAACTTTGCATTCTTCTGGTATAGATATCAGCCCTTTAGGGGGAGAGAGGGGCGTAAAGTTAGCCAGGATGCTGGCGATATCGGTTGGTTCTGTAAATTTCTTGCCATTCTGCTGTAACTCAGAGCAGATCTGGGTGTTGCCATTGAGATTCTTGACAAAGCTATAGAATGCTTTGTGGTTGTCCTTAGAATAAGTGGTGATTTTATTTTTGTAGCTAGCTTCAGAGGATTTTATGAGGAATCTCAGCTTCTTACTGAGCCTGACCAGGGAGCTCTTCCACTCATGGGATTTTACTCTCTTTTGCAACAGTTTCTTTCCTCTGTTGTAGAGTTTGTTTATGGCAGGGGACCACCAGATTGGCTTCCTTTTTTTGGAGGATAGCATCTTGGTTCTGTTAAGGATAGCATGACCCATGCACTCGTGTAAGTGCTTATAGAGTGAATTTGTGTAGGATTTGGCAGTTGTAACTGTATTGTCCATCTGCATGGGTATCATAAAGTTTGCCAATTCTGTATTAAGAAGCATGAAGTTGGCTTTGGAGAAATTTTTTATGGTAGTTTCCTTAATGGGGAGTGGGGGCAGGATATGTATATCTAGGGTGATTAGCTTATGGTTGGATTTGACCAACGAGGAGTTGACTTTAGGTGTGGAACACCAGTCATGTTGGTAATGACTAGGTCTAGGATATTGTTGCCTCTGGTGTGGGTGTGGATAAGTTGATCCAGGGCATTGTAATTTATGAATTCTAGAAAGCATTGAGCTAAGGAGTTTGTACGAGTAGTTTTCCCAGTTAATGGTGGGATAGTTGAAATCTCCCTTTATTAGGGTGCTTGGTTGAACCCTAATATTTTCCAGTATATCAAGAAAAGAGGAGTAGGAATCCTGGGGCATGGTGGGGGATCTGTAGCAAGCTACAATTTGGATTGCAGTTTTGCCCAGAGCTAGTTGCACTTGGATAATCTCGGCTGTATTCTGCTGTGCAACTAGCTTAGAGGTGTGGCTATCCTTAATGAATATAAACACACTTCCACCTTTAGTGTTTTGGTTCAGGTTAGTTTGCCGAAAGGTGTGGTATGAATTGTAGCATGGTAATGTAAGGGTGCTCTCTGGAGCCTTGAACCAGGTCTCAGTCACTGCACAGATATCGATGTTCTCCATTTTAAGGAGTGCCTCGAGTGAGTGCATTTTTGAGGTTTAGACTTCTAGCATTGAGTAGCATTATCCATAGGTTCATAGGTAAGTACTAGGCTATCTGCCCGAGGGCATCTGTAAGCCTAGCCAGAATGTGTTGGCTTTCACTGCTCCCTTTGATTTGTTCCCTGTTCCTTTGTCCAGTAGAGCCACTGCAGTGATCCCCGGGGTAAATTTTCTGTTTCCCATCCACTCGTCAAGATTTCTCTTGAAGAGCATTAGTGAGGGGCTCTGCCTAATGTAGATTGGGATCCTGTTCCAAAGTATGGGGAGTCTCTGGGACAGGAATCTATCCCTCCAGCATGTCCTATTTATTGTTGTGGTGAGGTTTAGATCCCTAGAGCGTGTGGCTCTCTGGGATTTGTTTTTGTTTTTTTTGTGGAGCATGTCCATCAATTCTGGGTTGGACATGGCCTTCTATATCAGGCAGAGATCACCTCTGAGTAAGCAGTATGCAACCGAGTACAGCTGGAGTTTCTTCAATCAGACTGCATAGGGCATCTGTTTGAGGCCAGTAATCCTCTTGGTGAGGTACTTCTGTGGTCTTTCCAGCTGTTGCAGGTGTCTTGTAAGGTACATCCCAAATGGGGCGTTGTACTCTATGATGGGTCTGAGGAGTGATGAGTAGAGGGGCACAATAACCTCTTTTGTTCTAGATGTGAACTCTTTTGTGATTAGGTGGGCCACATAGAAGGAATTTCTAACCATCTTGGCAATATGAGTATCAAAGGAGAGATTACTATCTACTTGGGTCCCCAGATCCCTTATTACATTTTCTGTATTTAGGGGACTACCATGTATGTGGTAGTTCGCGGGTACTTTGTTTTTTACAAAGGGGATGGCTATGCACTTTTTGGCATTTAGCTTGAGGCCATGATTTTGACACCAGGTATCTGTCTCAGTGAGACCCTTCTGGAGGATGTCTGTATCAGCTGGAGAGTCAATTATGGCCCCTAGTTTGCAGTTGTCTGTGAACTTGGTCAGTCATAGTCCTCCTGTGCTTGCCTGTACCTCTGAGAAGTATATACCCAACAGGAGGGGTCCCAGGACTCAGCCCTGGAGACACCACTTGTAACCAGTTCAGAGTTGGAGCTAGAACCTGGAACTCTCACCATGTGGGTTCTAGCCATGAGCCAGTTGGCAACCCATCTCATGACATAGGTGTTTATGTTCAGGCTAATGAGCTTGTCTATAATACCAGAATGGGGAATGGTGTTTAAAGCCTTTAAGAGGTCTAGGTAGGCTGTGTGGACCTTCTTTCCCTCGTCTAAAGCCTTGGTAACTGTCTCAAAGAAGTCCACCAGGTTTAGGAGGCATGATCTGTGCCAAACTGGGTAGCGTCCAATGTTTGGAGGTTACCAATGTCTCTGTTAATGAGTTCCATGATGATGCACTCCATAGCCTTGCAGACCAGGCTAGTCAGGCTTATAGGATGATAGTTCCCAGGGTCTGTAGTGGCTCCACCTTTGTGGAGTGGGATAACTGTTGCTGTGCACCATTCTATGGGCACATAGCCTGTAGAGAGGCTGAGTTTGAACAGTGTGTTTAAGTAAGGGGTTAGTTCATTTTGGAGTTTGTGTAAGACACAGCCTGGGACACCGTCCAGTCCCATTGACGCTGTGTTTTTGGCTTTGGATATGGCTGTTTTAACCTGTGTGTCAGTGATTGTTGGGGCTCTACATTCTTCTCGTATGGTTATGGGCCCTTTAGGGGGTGGGGGGGGGTGAAGTTTGCACTAAACCTGTCTGCCCGAATGTTGGCAATATCAGTCGGTTCAGTGTATTGTGTGCCATTCTGCACTAACTCAGAGCAGATCTGAGAGTTTCCACTTAGGTTCTTGACATAGCTAAAGAACGCTTTGTGGTTATCTTTGGAGTCCCTAGCAATTTTTTTTTTTAAGCTAGCCTTAGATGATTTTATGAGGGATCGTAGTTTCTTGCTGATACTGATCAGGGATGTCTTTCATTCTTGGGATTTTACTCTTTTCTGTACTAGTTTCCTCCTTCTATTGTATAGCTTGTTTATTACGGGGTCCACCAGACTGGTTTCCTTTTCTTGGAGGAGTGAGTCTTGGTTTTGCTTGGGATAGCACAATCCATGCATTCTTGCAGGTGCTCATACAGTGCCTTTGTAAGGGATTCAGCAGCTTGGGCAGAGTTGTCCTTTAGCATGGAGGCTGTAAACCTTTCCATCTCAGTCTTAAGTAACGTGAAGTTTGCTTTTGAAAACTTTTTCATGGTGGTTTCCTTGATTGGGGGAGGGGGCGGAATGTGGATATCCAGAGTGATTAGTCTATGGTCTGATCTAACCAGCGAGGGGTTGACCTCCAGTGTAGAACACCGGGCACCCATGTTGGTGATAGCTAGGTCCAATATGTTGTCACCTCTGGTGGGGGTATTGACCAGTTGATCCAGGGTGTTTGAGTTTATAAATTCTAGGAAGCATTGGGCAAGGGAGTTAGTACTTGAGTAGTTCTCCCAATTAATGTTTGGGTAATTGAAATCACCCAATATTAGGACATTTGGACCCTCAGTTTTTGTTTGCATGTACCTGTTACAGTGGTGAATTTGTCATTTAAACCTTGCCTAAAAAGGAACTATAGGGGTGGCAAGAGCCTTAGCCAGTATCTGGAATACCAGGGGTGTCAGGTGCAGGCCATCTCTGGCAAAGCATTGTGTCCTGTTGACCATATTGTCCCAAGCAGACAGATACTGGATTCCCTTAGAATGACACCAGAAGCTTAGCCAATTGTTGAAGTCAGTCATTTTGTCCTTGTAATATAGTATCAGTCTGGGCAATGCAGGATGCTACTCAGGGCTAGGATCATACCTGCCTGGGCTACAAGATCGGAGAGCTTTTTTATGTCTCTTTTCATGTAGTCTAGGGTGGTACATCTAAGGTCATTCACACCAACATAGACAATGACAGAGTCATATTTGTACTTGTTGTGGAGTGACCTGAGTGTGTGGATTATGTGGCGGATCCTGGCACCTGACAGGCAGCTGACAGTAACCTTCTCCTTGTTTAGCCTGGTGAGTGGGACATCAGTGTGCCTGACTATAGAGTCACCTATGACTAGTGTGTTGGGTACTTTGTTTTGCCTTATGGGCTATGGTTGAGTGGCACACTGAGTTTGTGGGCTATGTGCCATTTGGGCTGTGTTGGGGTGGGTGGAGGTTGCTTGCGTTTCTGATTTGGAGGTCTCTGTTGCTTGGGCAGATTATTATCGAGAGCCTCCGCAAATGTTTTTGTGTTTCTGTGTGTAGATTTTAGTGGTGTAGGTTTAGTGGGACTATGTGATGGGTGTGGTGTGGTGCAAGTGTTCTGTCTAGTCCAGTCTTGGTTGGAGAGAGCTTTGCTTCCAGTTTAGCTATATAAATGCATCTCTCACAGGTTGTAGTATTCGGCGGCATGAGGAGAGGGTTGTGTGTGTACATGAGGCAATTGCTACATTGCCTCAAGATGCCCAGATTCATCAGGTAGACAGGAGAAAACACTGGGAGCTGACCCTTGGGCATGCCTGAATAGGTACTAAAAAATGATTTTCCTCTAGACAAGTGAGGAAAGTAAGTACAAAGACCGTTTTCCTCTAGGCAAATGAGGAAGGTTGAGTGCTGTAGTAATTTGTCGCTTATTTAGTGCTTACAACAAGTTCTGAACAAGTGTTGAGCTCGAAGAAGCAGATTCAAGTGCTAAAACTAAGAACTGGCTAGTTTTAAGGGAAAAATTGAAGAGGAGACTTTATGGCGCCGGGAATAGTTTAACTCTAGCTAAGCAGCGCTGCACGATGTGCAAACCCATGCAAACACGGGTTTTTATGTCAGAAAGTTGAAAGGGGTTGAAATCAGTCCAAAACGGCCAATAAGGTACAATGTCAGAGCTAGAAACCACTCCTCTTGTGACAGATAGGCTGCTCAATGCTTACCACTCTCACTGATAAACAGAAAGACTTCCCCCTACCACAACAAGGTCTGGACAACTCAGAAACAGAAAATAAAGTCCTGAAACCAGCAAATCTGGGATCTCGACTATTCTAGTATAGGAAAAGGTAGGAAACAAGCAATTACAGTCAAAAGAACTCAATAACTGGGGGAGGAGGGGAATTTTTTGCTTTGTTATTTGCCCCTGGTCTAGGTGGAAGAGTTAGTCAAGGTATCTGCAAGGCCTATCCAAGGTCTATCAAGGTATCTGCTGAAATATGTCTCCATGGTCCACTTCTATGTGGCTATTTTCCTATGTTCATTGCCTTCCTGGGGACAGCAAGTAAAAATCGTGTCAAATGTGTATGGTCCACATTTACAGGGCTATTTATAATGATACCTTATGTCTGTGTTCATACACCACCACCATGGGGTAGTTAAATTCTACATTTTTAAATCATTTATGTTGTATGGCCTGTGCTCAGTTGTTGCTGTACCACAAATATTCACTTAATGAAGCAGCCAGAGGAGACAGGAGAACTAGGTGCCATGTGTCCTCTGGGGGATGTTTTTGAACTAGCAAATCTCAAGTACAATAGTGTCCATGCCAGCTTGTCCAGTCTTCCATCTAGTGGGAACTTCCACTAACCATTATGGGCCTTGCCTGTAAATGGGGTTGAAATGGTGCTTTAGTGTTGTGTCCATAAGAGTACAGCAGTAGAACTGTATTCCTTTCTTCTCAGTATGGTGTTGGTCTCCCTTGGCTGTACTGTGCTACTATCCACTGAGTCCAGCACGCAAAAATAAATGAGCTGTTGTTGTTTCAATAGTTAGCACATCTGGAGATGAGAGAGAGTTATATTGTAAGCCAGGTGAAGATTCTACTAGGGGCAGGGTGCATGAGAGCGTGGGCTGATCAGGTGATTGTCAGGTATTGTATTCATATGCACAATCATTTGAACTGAGTAGATTTTAGCAAAATGTCAATGATATCACAGTTTTCTTTCATGATGTTGCAGGTGGTTATGTGATCTAAGATGGAAGTAATAACTATACTGCATTTCCTTTCTTCATCTTTTGGGTTTTTATGTAAGTTTCCATAACCCTGATGTAGTATATTAAGAGGTTCAAATTCTAGAGGATTTCTCTAAATTGTCTTTTCTCTAATAGGATGTAGTATTGAGTGCAGTGATTATCCTTCATACCCCTGAGCTAAAACATCTTTTTCCAGGCTGTTGTTTTTGAAAATAAAGTCACTCAGTTCTTTGGAAACCCTTGTCATGTGCATTTTACCAAGATTTAATTATATTTTGTTGGGTGATGTGAAAGAGCATATTGACTCTTATTGGCTTCCTTTAAAGGTTATCGGTAAGCATCCCATCATGTTCTTTTTACTGATGGTCAGGTCCAGGAAATTCATTTTATCCTTGCTGTGGTTTGTGGTGAATTTGAAGAAGTCTGTGGATTCTTTGATGCAGTCATAAAATTCCTGGTTTGTTTTCATTTTCTGTCCAGATGATAAATATATTATGAATAAAGCATGGGTAACACGAAGAGAACTGTTGAAATTCTGAGTTGCAATCTTTCTCAGCTTCCCATTAATTAAGTGCTATATTGGTCTGGCTGGCGCCATGGCTGCCCACATCGTAATTCATACTGTCTATCCATAGTACTTGTTGAAATCAAGTAGTTGTTGCTAAGAAGAGTCTATAGAATTTTTGTGTTTTTTTTCATTTTCTACAGACAGAGCCCCCATAATTCTCAGAAGTGCTTCCTCTTCTACTTTGATAAAATGGTGGTGGGGTAAATACATATAATGTGCCTCCACATCAATCGTAACTCAAAGAGAGTCTTGTACAACATTAAAACCCTAACTTTTTCCAAACAGTCAAGGTTTTCCAGTACAAATGACTTTATGTTAGCTGCCAGTGGTTTGAGTGTGACTTCTAGATAGAAGGCATGTGCTTGGTGATGGCTCTTCCATTTGCAAGGATCGATCTGTGGGGAGAGGGGGTTGTTGATTTTCTTTTGTGGCTTACCAGTAGACAGCACAGTGGTGCAATGGTAGAGCTGCCACCTCACAACAAGAGGTTCTCCAGTTTGATTCTCGGTTGGGCTGCCTCCTGTGCAGAGTCTGCATGTCCTACCTGTGTTCATGTGGGTTTCTTCTGGGTGCTCCAGTTTCCTCTGACGTTACAAAAACGTGTCTGAGAATTTTTCCCTGGGCCCCGCTGAAAACTGACTTGTTCCAAGTCAGACTTTCCCGGTACACAAATGTAAAAATAAATAAATTAGCAATACTGAAAAATGTTGGTATCCTAGACTGTAGGGCCATTAAGAACTCATTCAATTTGCATCCTACTAGTTCCATATCATCCCGTGTTTCTAACAATCATAATATGTCATCAAAAGCTGTTTGAATTTTGAAAAAGTCGACAATACTGCAGAAGTGGAGGCTGTTCAACAAGCAATCTGTCGTATTGTTGTACTCTATGGTGTCAGCCGCTAGAATTACCCCTCCCTTATCAGCTTTCATCACCCATCTGGACCTGTCCTTGCTACATTCCTTAAGAGCTAGCAGCATGTCTAGAAACATTGTAGTATTTTTATTACTTTTTCTTCAGTAACATCTGTTTTGCCTTTAGCTTCATAAGCTCCCAGGCTCAGGTTCACTTTGGGCACAAGTCACTGGGCTTTTCCACTTATGGACTGTAATTTGATTATTCCTGGTGTTGTCATTGTGTGTTCTTTTCTGTTTTTATGGAAGAATACTTTCAGGCTGAAGTTTCTTCCAAAAACTTTCAAGTCTGATATGGTGTTGGCTGGATCATTCTTGCAGTGAAGGATGAATGTGGGTCCTTTTTCTAAAATATGTAATGAGTGGTTTTGTGCTGAGGTTCCATACCTTGGTCTTGAGACAGGTTGATGGCCTTTTTGTGGAAGTCCTGGAAGTTTTTATATCCAGTTTTCTTTGCCTGTTTCAGCCTTATTGTGGCTAGTGGTTGTAAATTTTGGGGAATCCAGGTCTGATCTGTGTTGCTCTAGGGGGGGGGGGGGGCATTTCTTTGTGGTATCTAATGTACCCTGTTTTCATTGATGCTTGAATGTGAAAGTTTGCAGAACTTTATGAGTGTGGGTTTTGTCTGATTTGGCTGGCATCTGACAGGACGAAAATCCTGTTTGGTGCTCTCTATGATTTTTGAGTTGGATTCTAAAGTTTCTATAGTGGAGGTGTCCATCCTCTTGTGGTTTTATTCCATATGTGGTTCCGAAAGAATCTTTTTGCATGTGGCTTGATCTATCCTTTTGTTCCATCATCTGGCTAGATTTCTGTTGGTATGTGCAAATTTTTTTTATTTTTTACTTTTTTTTTTGTAATCATTCAGGCCCCACTGAATATTCCACAGTTTTTACTTGTTGACTTTGGTGGTGTAGGTGGAAGCTGTTTCTTCAGTGGTAAGGAATGTGTGTCTATAGTCTTTAGATTACATTCCTTTTTCTTCTAGTGTGTGGATAGCTGAAAGAGTGGTATCCTGTGATTTTTTTACTGTACTGTTGCAGGATTTTGACTAGACTACATCAAGGTGATGGAAAATTATAGAAAGACCCCAAAGATGAAAAAAAGAAATGCAACATGGCCATCATTTCACCTTAGACCACATAGGTTCATAGGTTGGTACTAGGCTATCAGCCCTAGGGCCTATACAAGCCTAGCCATAACAATTCCCTAGATATTTCTTCCAACACTATTTACTTCCCTGGACCCCTGTCTAGCAGGGTGACTGACGTGATCCCCGGGGTGAATTTCCTTTCTCCCATCCAATCGTCAAGGTTCCTTTTGAAGAGGGCCAAAGAGGCACTCTGCTTGACATGTATGAGCAATCTATTCCAGAGTCTGGGGAGTCTCTGGGTCAGGAACCTATCTCTCCAGCATGTTTTGTTTGTTGTGATGACAAGGTTTAGATCCCTGGAGCATGTGGCTCTGAGGGATTGGGATTTCTTTAAGTGTAGCATGTCCAACAGCTCTGGGTTAGACATGGCCTTGTATGTTAAGCAGAGATCGCGTCTGAGTAGACGATATGCGACAGAGTATAGCTGGAGTTTTTTAAGGCAGTCAGCATAGGGCATCTGCTTTAGGCCTGTGATTCTTTTAGTGAGGTATTTCTGTAGCCTTTCCAGTTGTTGCACATGTCTTGAGAGGTACATACCAAACGGAGCGTTGTATTCTATAATGGGTCTAATGAGGGATGAGTACAGTGGGACAATGACCTCCTTTTTTCTGGATGAAAAGCCCTTAGTGATGAGGTGTGCCACATAGAAGGATTTCCTGACTGTTGTGGCAATGTGGTTATCGAAGGTGAGACCACTGTCCATCTGTGTCCCTAAGTCTCTTATCACACTTTCGGTGTTTAGTGTACTGCCACCTATATGGTAATTCATGGATACATGTTTTTTCTCAAAGGGGATAACTATACATTTCTTGGCACTGAGCTTGAGCCCATGGCTCTGGCACCAAGCATCTGTTTCTGTAAGGCCCTTTTGTAGAGTATCCACATCATTTGGGGGATTCAATAATGGCTCCCAGTTTGCAGTCATCTGTAAACTTTCTTAGCCAGAGTCCCTTAGTGTTGGCCTGTACTTCAGAGAAGTAGATGCCAAACAAGAGTGGTCCCAGGACTGAACCCTGAGGTACTCCACTTGTCACTTGTCTGGAGCTGGATTTGGAGTCGGCTACTTTTACAGTGCGAGTTCTATCAGTAAGCCAGTTAGCAATGCATTGGGTGACGTAGGGATTAATGCCCAGCTTAGTAAGTTTATCTATGATTCCAGAGTAGGGGATGGTTTCAAAGACCTTGGCAAGGTCTAGATAGGCTGTGTGGACCACCTTACCCTTGTCCATGGCTCTAGAGACTGATTCGAAGAAGTCAATCAGGTTCAGGAGACAAGATCGGCCCTTCACGAACTCAAACTGGGTGGGGTCCAGTGTTTGAAGGTTGCCAATGTCTTTGTTTATAAGTTCCATGATAATACGCTCCATGGCCTTGCAGATAAGGCTTGTCAGACTGATGGGACCGTAGTTTCCGGGATCCAAGGTGGATCCCCCCTTGTGGCATGGGATAACTGTAGCTCTGTGCCATTCAGTGGGCATGAAACCTGAGGTGAGGCTATGATTAAACATGACACTTAGGTGAGGTGCCAGTTCATATTGTAGTTCATGTAGTACACAGCCCGGGATGTCATCTGGTCCCATGTATGCTGTATTCTTAGCTTTGGAGAGTGCGTTTTTTACCTGTGTGGCCGTTATTACCGGAATTTGGCAATCTTCCGGTATTGAGATGGGCCATTTAGGGGGTGAGAGGGGGGTGAAGTTGGCACTGAATCGATCTGCCAGGATATTGGCAATATCCTTGGGATTAGTATATTTAATGCCATTCTGTTTTAGCTCAGAGCAGATCTGAGCATTGCCATTTAGATTCTTGACATAGTTATAGAATGCCTTATGGTTGTCTTTGGAATCTTTGGAAATTTTATTTTCGTAACTATCTTTGGAGGATTTTATGAGGGATCTCAATTTCTTACTGAGGCTGGTAAGGGAGTTTTTTGCATCTTGGGATTTTCCTCTTTTCTGCAACAGTTTCTTCCTTTTGTTGTATAGTTTGTTTATGGCAGGGGACCACCAGATTGGCTTCCTTTTTTGGATGAGAGCATCTTGGTTCTATTTGGGATGTCACGATTCATGCATGAGTGGATGTGCTTGTACAGTGCCTTAGTGTAGGATTCAGCAGTTGAACTTTCAGTTCCCGTCTGCATGGGTGTCATGAAGTTTGTCACATCTGACTTGAGTAGCATAAAGTTGGCTTTGGAGAAGTTTTTTATGGAGGTTTCATTACTGGGGGGTGGGGGTGGGATGTGGATGTTAAAGGTGATTAGCTTATGGTCAGACCTGACTAATGATGGGGTGACCATAGGTGTGGAGCATCGATTTCCCATGTTGGTAATGACCAGGTCTAGGATATTGGAGCCCCTGGTGGTACTATGGATTAGTTGATCCAGGGTGTTGGAATTTATGAATTCCAAGAACCGTTGTGCAAAGGTGTTGGTACATGAGTAGTTTTCCCAGTTAATGGCAGGGTAGTTAAAATCACCCAGTATTAGGGTGTTTGGTTCTATCTTTATATTTTCCAGTATTTTTAGAAAGGTGCAGTGAAAATCTTGGGGTATGGTGGGGGATCTGTAGCAAGCTACAATTTGGATTGCAGTCTTACCTAGTGTTAGTTGCACCTGGAGAATTTCAGACGCATTGTGTTGGGCAACTAGCCTGGTGGTGTGAATATCCTTGGTGAATATTGACACTCCTCCACCTTTAGTGTTTCGGTCCTGGTTTGGTGGCTGAAAAGTGTGGTAAGAGTTGTAGCCTGGTATTGCAGGGGTGCTCTCTGTAGCCTTGAACTAGGTCTCAGTTACTGCACAGATATCGATGTTCTCCATTTTTAGGAGTGCCTTGAGAGAGTGCATTTTGAGGTTTAGACTTCTATCATTGAGTAGCATTACCTTCAGATTTTGCATGCTTGTACCTGTTATGGTGGTGGTTTTGTCCTTTGAACTTTTGCCTAAAAAAGGCACTATAGGGGTGGCAAGAGCCTTAGCCAGTAACCTGAATCCCAGGGGTGACAGGTGCAGACCATCTCTGACAAAGCATCGTGGTCTGTCAATCATGTCATCCCAGGCAGACAGATACTGGATCCCCTTTGAATGACACCAGAAGCTTAGCCAATTGTTGAAGTCAATCATTTTGTCCTTATATTGTGGCATAATTCTGGGCAAAGGCAGGATGCTACTCAGGGCTAGGGTCATACCTGCCTGGACCACATGATCCGAGAGCTCTTTCATGTCTCTTTTCATGTAGTCCAGGGAGGTACGTCTCAAGTCATTCACTCCAACATGGACAATGACAGAGTCATATTTGTACTTGTTGTGGAGTGACTTGAGTGCATGCGTTACGTGGCGGATCCTGGCACCCGACAGGCAGCTGACTGTAATTTTCTCCTTGTTCAACCTGGTGAGAGGGACATCAGTGTGCCGGACTATAGAGTCACCTATGACTAAAGTGTTATGTACATTGTCTTGCCTTAGGGGCTGTTGCTGGGTGGCACACTGGTGTTGTGAACTATGTGACACTTTGGTTGTGACTGGTGTTTGTTTGCGTTTCAGCTTCAGAGGTCCTTGTTGCTTGGGCAGGTTACAGTTAAGGGCCTCTGCATATGTGGATTTAGTGTTGCTATATGGTGGGTGTTGGTGGTGTGGGTTTAGAAGGGCTATTTGTTGCTTGAGGTGTAGTGTGGGTGTTAACCTTCTCCTCTTGACTGTCTAGCACAATCTTGGGTGGAGAGAGCTTTGCTTCCTTTTTGGCTATGTAAGTGCATCTCTCACAAGTTGTAATGCTGAGTGGTAGGAGGAGAGGGTTGTCTGTGTACATGAGGCAATTGCTGCATTGCCCCAGTATGCCCAGATTCACCAGGTGGACAGGAGAAGTCACCAGAAGCTGACCCTTGGACATGCCTGATTTGGTGCTTTTTTTTTTTTTTTGTAAAGTACCATAAACATCCACATTTCATGAAAGAAATCTAGAAATCTCATGACAATAACAAACAGGTTGCCAAAATCCAAAAGGCATGACTGATTTTTATTTTCATAAAGAGCAGAAGTGTCAGGGACTTTTTAGAATCCAACAAAGTTTGTAATGACCCATCTGAATATGGAACCTTCATTTGCAGAAAAAAGAACTGCTTATTCTATGAACATATGAGTAATATGCATCATTTCGCATGTCTTAGGATGAAGAAAATGTAACACAGCAAATTTATAACTGATTGTAACAGATGTATGGTAGTGTATAGGGCACAATGCCTCAAATGTGATGCATTCTGTGTGAGCAAGACTGTAAACAAATTGAAAATACAAATTCCTAGCACTTTTCAGACATTAGACATAAAATCAGCAGAAATGCTTTCGCTAAACAAAACATGGAGAGAGCAAATCACTCCAAATACAGATCCCACATGCTAGACAGAATTATACGAAAACCACTGAATGGCAGCTAGAATGCTGTCCTGAAAAAGAAAGAACTCAAATGACAGACAAAGCTAAAAGCATAAAACAAACTGGGCTTAAATTATGGATGCTCTATCAAGAGCATACTTCAACTCAAAAAACTCAACCACAGAGCATTTTACTAACATTTATTCAGTGCAAATTGTTGTGCATATGAATCCAGCACCTGACAGTCATCTGATTGGCCCATGCCCTTATACATCCTAACTGTCCCTAACAGAATCTCCACCTGGCTTACAATCTAACCCCACATACTCTCTAGCTATATTAGCTATGGCAACGACAAACAACTCATTTCTTTTTGCATGCTAAACCCAGAAGATAGTATTACCAAGTGAGAGCACCATACTGAGAGGAAAAGAATACAGTTTCACTGCTGTATTATTATGGACACAACACCAAAGCGCTATCTCCAACCCCCATTTATAGACAAGAAACAATGTAACTAGTGCAAGCTCTGTCTAGATGGAGGGCTGGCACAAGCACTATTGTATGTGGGATTTGCTGTCATAGGAACCCCCCCCCCCCCTAGAGGACACAGGGCAGTTATTTCTACTGTTTAGTTTGGCTGCTCATTAAGTTAAGATTTGTAACACAGCACATCTTACAACCGACTACAGGTCTTACAACATAAAAGATTTAAAAATGTGGAATCTAACTACCACATGGTCATGGTATACAACTTTATATAGGAGGTACCATTATAAAATGGACCTGTAAATGTGGCCCACACACACTTGAAGTGATTCTTACTTGTTGTTCCCAGGAAGACAATGAACACACTAAAATAGCCCCACAGAAGCAGGCCAGACATAAAGATAATCATGCAGATCGTCTTCAGAAAAGTTAAAAAGCCTCTACAGACACCTTCATTAATTCTTCCCTCTAGAACAGGGCAAACAAAAAAGCAACACATTTTCACTAGTTTTTTTCCACTCTATAATTGCATTTATTATATTAATAATTTACTTTTTCTTTGTTACCATGTGATTTCATCACTGGCAATCTGAAGAAGCTTCCCTCTGGAAAGCTAAAGCATGGCTAGGACTTCCAAATGAATTGTATTTCTTTCCTGAATCATATTTAGTCTCTGGATAGTGGAGCTGCAACAAATTTGGACATTTTCTTCCTCAATTCTTTCAGCAACAATGACAACTGTAGATGAAAAATAAAATGAAAAATGGACAAGTGGACATTGTTAGCAATTTTTTTAAACTCTGGTATCTATCTATATATATATATATATATATATATATATATATATATATATATATATATATATATATAAAGTTTTTATTTAACATGTTTTCTCCTTGTAAATGAAATTCTTCTGGAAAGGGGGTCACACAGCATAGGTTCATAGGTAGGTACTAGGCTATCGGCCCTAGGGCCTATACAAGCCCAGCCAAAAAGGTACCCTGGCTTTTACCACCAAAGAAAATTATTTTCCTGTGCCACTGTCGAGCAGAGCCACAGAGGTGATCCCCGCGGTGAATTTCCTATTTCCCATCCAATCATCAAGATTTTTCTTGAAGAGTGCTAATGAGGAGCTTTGTTTGATATAGATAGGTAGTTTATTCCAGACTATGGGAAGTCACTGGGACAGGAATCTATCCCTCCGGCATGTTCTGTTTATTGTGGTGACAAGGCTTAGGTCCCTAGAGGGTGTAGCTCGGAGGGATTGGGATTTCTTTAAGTGGAGCATGTCCAACAGCTCTGGGTTTGACATAGCTTTGCATGTTAGGCAGAGATCACCTCTGAGTAGGCGATATGCGACAGAGTAAAGCTGGAGTTTTTGAGACGGTCTGTATAGGGCATCTGTTTGAGGTTGGTAATCCTCTTTGTGAGGGATTTCTGCAGCCTTTCTAGTTGTTGTAGATGTCTTGTGAGGTACGTACCAAAAGGGCCATTGTACTCTATAATGGGTCTAATGAGTGATGAGTAGAGGGGAACAATGACCTCTTTTTTTCTGGATGAGAAACCTTTTGTGATGAGGTGTGCCATGTATAAGGATTTACTGACTACTGTGGTGATGTAATTATCAAAGGAGAGACTACTGTCCACCTGTGTCCCAAGGTCTCTTATCACACTGTCGGTGTTAAGTATACTACTGCCTATGTTGTAATTCATGGGTACAGAGTTTTTAACAAAGGGGAAGACAATGCACTTTTTGGCATTGAGCTTGAGGCCATGGCTTTGACAGCAGGCATCTGTGTCAATGAGGCCCTTTTGTAGGATGTCCACATCATTAGGAGTTTCGATTATGGCTCCTAGTTTGCAGTCATCTGCAAACTTCATTAGCCAAAGACCTTCTGTGTTAGCCTGTACTTCAGAGAAGTAGATACCAAACAGGAGAGGACCCAGGACTGAAGCCTGTGGTACTCCACTTGTCATTGGTCTGAAGTCAGATTTGGAGTCTGCTACTTTCACAGTGGGGATTCTGTCAGTGAGCCAGTTGGCAACCCATCTTCTGACATAGGGATTTATACCTAGTTTGGTGAGTTTATCTATAATTCCAGAGTGGGGCATGGTGTTGAAAGCCTTGTCAAGATCTAGATAGGCTGTGTGAACCACCTTACCCTCGTCTACAGCTTTGGTGACTGCTTCAAAGAAGTCTATCAGGTTTAGGAGACATGATCTGCCTTTTACAAACCTGAACTGGGTGGGGTCCAGAGTTTGGAGATTACCAGTGTCTTTGTTTATAAGTTCCATGATGATACGTTCCATGGCCTTGCAGACCAGGCTAGTCAGGCTAATGGGGCAGTAGTTCCCAGGG
This sequence comes from Protopterus annectens, assembly GCF_019279795.1. Classification (NCBI taxonomy): domain Eukaryota; kingdom Metazoa; phylum Chordata; order Ceratodontiformes; family Protopteridae; genus Protopterus; species Protopterus annectens. The sequence continues at coordinate 1,037,992,939 of NC_056726.1, read as the reverse complement.
TCCGTGGTGGCTCCCCCCTTGTGGAGTGGGATAACCATCACTGTGCGCTATTCAGCGGGCACAAAGCCTGAGGTGAGGCTATGATTGAACATGGTACTTAGGTGGGATGCCAGTTTGTTCTGTAGTTCCTGTAGAATGCAGACTGGGATGTTGTCTGGTCCCATGGATGCTGTGTTCTTGGCTTTGGAAAGTGTTGTTTTTACCTGTGCAGCCGTGATTACAGGAACTTTGCATTCTTCTGGTATAGAGATGGGCCCTTTAGGGGGTGAGAGGGGGTAAGGTTAGCACTGAACCCATCTGCCAGGCTGTTGGCAATATCAGTTGGATCTGTATATTTAGTGCCATTGTGCTGTAAGTCAGAGCAGATCTGAGTGTTGCCATTGAGATACTTGACATAGCTATAGAATGCTTTGTGGTTGTCTTTAGAATTAGTGGCGTTTTTGTTTTCGTAACTAGCTTTGGAGGATTTTATCAGGGATTGCGGCTTCTTACTGAGGCTGACCAGGGAGCTCCTTCACTCATGGGATTTTACTCTCTTTTGCAACAGTTTCTTTCTTCTGTTGTACAGTTTGTTTATGGCAGGGGACCACCAGATTGGCTTCCTTTTTTTGGAGGATAGCGTCTTGGTTCTGTTTGGGATAGCACGATCCATGCACTCATGTAAGTGCTTATAAAGTGCAATTGTGTAGGATTCAGTAGTCGTAACTGTATTGTCCATCTGCATGGGTGTCATGAAGTTCACCACTTCTGTCTTAAGAAGCATGAAGTTGGCTTTGGAGAAATTTTTTTACCGTGGTTTCCTTAATGGGGGGTGGGGGCAGGATGTGGATATCTAGGGTGATTAGCTTATGGTCAGATCAGACCAATGAGGCACTGACTTCAGGTGTGGAACACTGGTCACTCATGTTGGTAATGATTAGATCTAGGATATCGTTGCCCCTGGTTGGGGTGTGGATAAGTTGATCCAGGGCATTGGAGTTTATGAATTCCAGAAAGCGTTGAGCAAAGGAGTTGGTACATGAGTAGTTTTCTCAGTTAATGGTGGGGTAGTTGAAATCATCCATTATTAGGGTGTTTGGTTGAATCCTAATATTTTCCAGTATATCAATAAAAGAGGAGTGGGAATCCTGAGGCATGGTGGGGGATCTGTAGCGAGCTACAATTTGGTTTGCAGTTTTGCCCAGAGTTAGTTGTACTTGGATAATCTCGGATGCATTATGCTGAGCAACTAGCCTCAAGGTATGGATATCCTTAATGAATATGGACACACCTCCGCCTTTAGTGTTCCGGTCCAGGTTACATGGCCGAAAAGTGTGGTATGAGTTATAGCCTGGTAGTGCAGGGGTGCTCTCTGGAGCCTTGAACCAGGTCTCAGTCACTGCACAGATATCGATGTTCTCCATTTTAAAGAGTGCCTCGAGTGAGTGCATTTTGAGATTTAGACTTCTAGCATTGAGTGGCATCACCCTCAGTTTTTGCTTGCCTGCTCCTGTTACGGTGGTGAATTTGTCATTTGAGCCTTGCCTAAAAAAGGCACTATAGGGGCGTCAAGAACCTTATTAGTTTGGCATCTACACCAGCTGGTCTCCATATTCCAATAACAGAGTTTCTTTTCCTCCAACCCAAGGCACCTTTTTCTAACCAATCAGATTTTCCATTGCCTCAAGTAGTCATGCTGGGTAGCCTGGTTCACTACCCCCTCCCTTTCAAGAGAATTTAAAACTCTGCTGATGAAGATTTTTACTGATGATGTTTTTATGGTGTAAGTGCTCATAAAGAAATAATCCAGATGATTTAAACCTACAGAAGGATCTCCATGAATGTTTTTTTTTGCTCCTTTTTTACTTTTCTAATAGTGGTCAAGAATACCTTATTATTTAAGTTGACGCTAGCAGTATATCTTACAGGTAGTCAATTTACAGTTACGCTTCACTATTGGCACCACCAAGGATCATAGAAACTTACAGGTTCACCATTCTCTGCTTTTTTGTTAGTCCCAACAAGGATAAGCTCCTTTCATAGGTTTGGATAGCCAATGTCTAAATTAAGATACATCTTCAGAATCAATCTGTATATAGAAGTGATCTTTGCTCTGCCTTCATCACTGTCCTCTATCAAAGTGAAAGAGAGTTGAATATTGGTGAAGCTTGAATGTCATCTACAGATGAAGGGTTCAAATTAGATAATAAGGTTTTGATTTGATGATAAAAAATAATGTCTTGTTGAAGAAGTGAGACCTCTTAAAAAACATGATCTTCTGATTTAATGGCACTTCCAGAGCAAAACTGAAATTAATATATTAAGCCTTTTCCCACAATCAGAATGATGATTGTGGAGACTGAACCTTTGGTTGGGCTGATCTGCTCTTATTTACATTTGCATTGCATAACATTTATGATGTAGCAAAGACAAAAAGCTGTTATCAATGTGCAAATACTGGATATTTGAATTTACTCTCATTTTTCTTGTTATATATTGACAGTGGCACCCTTGTCAGAGTCGTCCCTGCATATTCCTATGTGTGTATTCTTTCTGCATCTTTAGAACTATTAGATTTTATTACAAATTTCATGACTAAATCCTGTGCATGTGAAACTTTTCTTTTTCGGTTAATATTGTAAAAAGGCTCTACCCATCTGGACTAAGAAGAAAACAAAATAGATATTTATATTGTGTTTTTATCTGCCCTTCCATGACTCACATCCCTTTGGTTCTAAACCAACAACTTACAACTCGGTGACACACTGGAATAGGTGATACCTTTGGTGCTATAACAGGATAAGTCCTGGTTCCATAGCACTTTGTAACTGATGATGCTGGACTTTACAAACTATCATCGATGAATCCCAGGTCCATGTAAAACTCCTGAATTAGTATGACTACATATACACATGCACACAGATATACACACACACACTTACATACACGTTTAGCTCAAGGCTGAAAGGCATTTGGCATATAGGTATAGGTAGTACATTTTATTTATTTTATTTTACGTTTATACATAGTACATATGTATGGTTTGAGAATTTGGGCTAATGTTTTAGCAATGAGTGTGAGAAACACTTAAGGTAGATCGTATCATGACCAAGTGATCTATGGAATGTGCGGGTGAGTTTACTTTTTCCTGTACAACTTAGTGGTTGGTGTTCTTAAACTGAAAGGTAGAGTTAGAAGGCCAGATGTAAAATGATAAGAAGGGGAAGTGTTCTGTCCATCTGTGGGAGAGAATTTATTGAATTAACTATTGACAAGCTCAAGGTGATTAAACACCACAACAGAAGAGGTTCTGTGGACGGGAAGATCACTAATGCTGTAATATTGTCAATGCTTGAAAATGTGTGAAGGCTAAGAAAAACAGAGGAGGGAAAAACGGTATTATGTGCATTTAATTTCAAATATTCTTTCATAGCAGATGAAAATTCAGTGTCCTTCCTGCCTAATATTAGCATGTGCTGACAGATTTAGAAAAGTGTAAGATTTGTTCTGAGTAGGAAGTTCTATGATGTCTTTCAGAACTTGTGCCTAATATGGAATGTCAGAAACAACCAGTCAGGAGAGCTTACCAAAATCATTGCTGTAGTGTTCATTTCCAGTTGGTCAGTGTCTGTTTTATAATTGTTACAATAATGTTACCTTTAATGAAAAAGGTATAAAACATTATGATTGTTACAATTAGTGGAATTATAGCTAAACTCACTAAACTAGGTATAAATCCCTACGTCACAAGATGGGTTGCCAATTGGCTCACTGACAGAACCCACACTGTAAAAGTTGCAGACTCCAAATCTGACTTCAAATCTGTGACAAGTGGAGTACCACAGGGTTCAGTCCTAGGACCTCTCCTGTTTGGTATCTACTTCTCTGAAGTACAGGCTAATACAGAAGGCCTTTGGCTAATGAAGTTCACAGATGACTGAAAACTAGGAGCCATAGTTGAGTCCCCAAATGATGTGGACATCCTACAGAAGGGACTCACTGAGACAGATACCTGGTGGCAGAGCCATGGCCTCAAGCTAAATGCCAAAAAGTGCATTGTTATCCCTTTTGGTAAAAACTCTGTACCCATGAACTACCACATAGGTGGTAGTCTACTTAACACCGAAAGTTTGATAAGAGACTTTGGGACACAGGTGGACAGTAGTCTCTCCTTTGACAATCACATCACTACAGTAGTCAGGAAATCATTCTATGTGGCACACCTCATCACAAAAGGTTTCTCATCCAGGAAAAAAGAGGTCATTGTCCCCCTCTACTCATCACTCATTAGACCCATTATAGAGTACAACACCCCTTTTGGTATGTACCTCACAAGACATCTACAACAACTAGAAAGGCCGCAGAAATACCTCACAAACAAGATTACTGGCCTCAAACAGATGCCCTACGCAGACCATCTCAAAAACTCCAACTTTACTCCGTCGCGTATCGCCTACTCAGAGGCGATCTCTGCCTAACATACAAAGCTATGTCAAACCTAGAGCTGTTGGACATGCTCTACTTAAAGAAATCCCAATCCCTCCAAGCTACATGCTCTAGGGACCTAAACCTTGTCACCACAATAAACAGAACATGCTGGAAGGATAGATTCCTGTCCCAGGGACTTCCCATATTCTGGAACAAACTGCCTATCTATATCAAACAAAGCTCCTCATTAGCACTCTTCAAGAAAAATCCTGATGATTGGATGGGTGATAGGAAATTCATCCCGAGGATCACTTCTGTGTCTCTTCTCAACAGGGGCACAGGAAAATCATTTTCTTGGGTGGTGAAAGCCAGGGTACCTTTTTGGCTAGGCTTATATAGGCCCTAGGGCCAGTAGCCTAGTACCTACCTATGAACCTACCTAAGAGTGACAGCGGGTTCAAATCAAGATATAAAAAAAAGATGAACACAGGATTCCTTCATTAGAAATATGAGTAACCCTAATTATAGTTATAAATCTATCCCTTTAGTATGAGAGTGTTTTTTATATAATGGTGGCAGTACAATTGGTTTTAAGGAGCCCGAGCAGGGATTCCAGGCAGGTATATGTTTAATAATTATGGTACAGACAGCAGTAATTATTTAATAAAATGGTCTAAGCTCACAAGAAATTATAGTGCTTTACTGTTTCTGGAAAAAAGATACTTTTGCTAAGAAAATTTTATAAAATCTTAAAAATAAACTGAAACAACAAAGGGTAACAAGGTACAAGCCTCTTGCTGGTCATCTTGTAATGACTGACAAGAAGAATCTGAAAATAAGGAAAGGAATCTGTAGTTAGATGCTTAAAATATAACTCAGCTAGGTTAAGGTCACAGCTGCAGGCAGCTAATAGAACAAATAACACAAAATGTGCAGAAGAAAAGTCCCATTCCTGGAGTATGTATCCTTTAAGACAGTTAAAGAAGTTATTGCTTACACATCCAGAATCATGTAATGATAACTGGCCTCTGTTACCTTCTGCACCCTCTCCACCTTATGACCCTGCTATACCTTAAGAAGCTGATAGTTCTTCCTCTTTGAGAGGGCAGGTGGAGGTGAGTATAGCAGAAAAAAACTACCACAGTCCAAGTTACCTCCAGTGCTTCCAGTCTTCCTTCTGGGTTAGGTTATAACAAAAGATTTCACCAACAACACCAACCTGTAATATCCTCAGACGAAACATTAATGCACATAGTTAATAAAGGAAAGCAATTTTGTCACAAACATAAACATCAGGGAACATTAAAAAGGCTTCATAACAAAAGTTGGGCAGAAATACTAACACTTTGGGTAAAATGAAGCACATTATTACTGAATTACCAATCATTATTGATGGATAAGAATATCAATGGGCATCCCCCTGCAAGACAACCTACAGAAGAAGAGAAAGATTCTGACTCTTATACCGATTCTGATATGCCTCCCACACAGATGTACCCCTTGTGAGAAGTACCAAACCCCACAGTAGCAAGATAGAGTGAGGCTGAACCTACTGTAAGAGTGGTACGGCCATGGACTGCAGTGGATTTTTTAAACCATTGAATGTAGATTCTCTGCCTCCCATTCAAACATACTCAGCAAAATATGCAAAAATCTTAGAAGGGCACATACAGTTGCAAACCCTTACCATCAAAGATCTGAGAGCCATACTGAAAGTCTCCACACCTACTGATATTTTTGGGAAAATATGTAAAAAAATCAAACCTAAGTGATAATGTTCCAAAGCACACAGATGATGGGTTTTTAGGCTGCTAGAAATAACCTCTTAAAATCAGAGGTGGCTAACTTCACGGCACCTATGTCAATGAAAAATAGATGCATGAATGCTGAATCATGCACCAATGCACTGTACGAACACATACATAAATGCATGGAACTAGCCATACCCAACAGAACCAAGACGCTGTCCTCCAAAAAAAGGAAGCCAATCTGGTGGCCCCCTGCCATTAATAAACTCTACAACAGAAGGAAGAAACTGTTGCAGAAAAAGGTGAAGTCCCACAACTGGAAAAACTCCCTTATTAGCCTCAACAAAAAGTTGAGATCCCTCATCAAAACCTCTAAAACCAGTTATGAAGGCAGAATTGCAGCAGTAACTAAAAACAACCACAAAGCCTTCTATAGTTGTATCAAGAATCTCCACGGCAAGACCCAGGCTTGCTCTGAGTTACTGCACAATGATACCTCCTATATTGAGCCAACAGGTATTGCCAATATACTGGCTGACAGATTCAGTGCCAAATTTACCCCTCTCTCTCCACTAAAGGACAAATCACAATATTGGAGGAATGCCAGGCACCCAGCATTACTGCAGCACAGGTTAACGCTGCATTGTCCAAGGCCAAGAATACAACATCCATGGGACCTGACAATATCCCTGGATGTGTTCTACATGAACTACAAAGTGAATTGGCACCACATCTGTGTGCCCTGTTCAATCGCAGCCTCATCTCAGGCTTTGTCCCTACTGAATGGTGCACTGCTACAGTCATCCCTCTCAATAAAGGGGGAGTGACTACAGACCCTGGGAATTATCCCCTCATTAGCCTGATGAGGTTGATATGTAAGGCTATGGAATGCATCATCATGGACTTAATTAACAAGGATATAGGGAATCTGCAAACTCTAGACCCCATACAATTTGGTTTTGTGAAAGGTAGATCATGCCTGCTCAACCTGGTTGACTTCTTTGAATCAGTCACCAGAGCTGTGGATGAGGGCAAGGCAGTTTGTACAGCCTACCTTGATCTGGCCAAGGCCTTTGATACCATTCCCCACTCAGGAATTATTGATAATCTCACCAAACTAGGCCTCAACCCCTATAGCACTAGGTGGGTTGCAAATTGGCTCACAGATAGAACACACGGTGTGAAGGTAGCGGACTACAAGTCAGACTGCCAACCCGTCATGACTGGAGTCCCACAGGGTTCAGTCCTGGGTTCTGTCCTGTTTGGCATCTACTTCTCAGAGGTCCAGGCCAACTCGGAGGGACTCTGGCTAACCAAAGTTTGTTGGGAGCCATTATTAACTCCCCAAGTGATGCAGACACCCTACAGAAAGGCCTCACTGAGACCAATGACTGATGTCGAAACCATGGCCTTAAGCTTAATGCCAAAAAATGCGTTGTTATTCCCTTTGGGAAACACTCAGTTCCCACTAATTACCACATTGATGAGAGTCCACTGAACACTGAAGGCGTTACAAGAGATCTGGGGACACAGGTTGACAGCAACCTCTCCTTCAACCACCACATTGCCACTGTTGTCAGAAAGTCCTTCTATGTGGCACATCTCATTACCAAGGGTTTTGCATCCAGGAAGAAAGAGGTCATCATCTCTCGCTCTACTTTTCCCTTATTAGTCCAGTCATCAAGTATAATTCCCCATTTGGCATGTACCTCACTAGACACCTCCAACAGCTGGAAAGGCTACAAAAGTACCTCACAAAGAAGATCCTAGGCCTTAAACACATGTCCTACATGGACAGACTCAAATAACACCAGTTATTCTCAGTCTCATATCGTCTACTAAGCGGTGATCTCTGCTTGATTTACAAAGCCATGTCTAACTCAGCTCTGTTAGAAATGTTACATCTAAAGAAATCCAAATCTCTCCTCATCACATGCTCCAGAGACCTCAACCTCATTGCCACAGTCAACAGAACATGCTGGAGGGGGAGGTTCATAACTCAGAGACTGCCCATGCTCTGGAAAAGACTTTCCATACATGTCAAGCAGAGCACCTCATTGGCCCTCTTCAAGAGAAATCTTGATGAGTGGATGGGAAATAGAAAGTTCACCCTGGGGATCACTCCAGTGGCTTTACTTAATAGAGGCATTGGGAGGTAACATCAGGTGGCAAGATGCCAGAGCACCTCTATGGGCTAGGCTTGTAAAGGCTCCAGGGCCATTAGCATAGTACACACCTATGAACCTATGAAAACAATTACCACAGTGTGATGAAAAAGGCAGCATGCTGAAGGTAAACTCAATACTCCACAATTTAATCAAAAGTCAAATAACAGTTTAAAAGCAAATACACACAATACCAATACTGGTCCTTGTGCATGAACACAAAACACTCTGTTAAAATATCCGCAATCCAGATGTCTTTGTGGATAAAAAAACAACTTTCCTTATGAATGAATAACAATAGCTTAAGCGCTTTCGTCTCTGTCTAGTCAGAAACTTCCTCAGAATAACATCACATTTTTTATAGAGATTTTAAAGTCAACTACAGCCACGCCTCCAATAAAATAATCAATGAAGGTCACTGTTTAACACAGAGCCATTATCATTCTTTTTAAAGAGACAGTAATACAAATCCACTATAACCACTCACATAATAAAAATTAAAAAATAATTAAACATTTTTTAAAAAAATATATGCATATATACATTCAACTATCTCTCCAAAGCTTTTAGCCTTAAAAAGCATGTCATAGACAGGGATTCATTCAACCCTGGCCATTCTGTTGCATTGGTCCTGATTTGCCATAATGTTTCTTGTTTTTCTAAAAGAAGATTCCAAGGACCCCCCCCCCCCGGCCCTATATTCTAATACTTCAATAATAAAAAACTTAAAAGCATGATCACTAAATTCTAAGATATGTTTAGCCAAGGCATTTGTTGCCTTTCCATTTCTTATGTCCCTCAAATGTTCATATATCCTATTCTTTATTTTCCTCTCAGTTTTTCCAATGTAGAATCCTCTACATTTATTACATAAGGCACAATATACCACCCTTTCAGTATTACAATCACATTTGTTTTTTAACTTTACTTGTACATTATTCACAGTGAATTTATTCCCCACATAAATAAATGGACAATAGTTACAGGCCCCACATTTTTTCATACTATCATTTATTGGATGTTGGTCACCTTGCTTAGCTGTCTCAAAAATATTTTTTAGACATTTCCTCTTCCTATATACGACCATAGGGTGCTCTTTCACTTTAGCATGCACATCTTTATTGCTGGACAGGATAACCCAGTTTTTATACAGAATATCTTTAATCAGGTTACTTGATGTATTAAAAGTGGTAATGAAGGCTGTTTTGTAATCCCTTAGTTCTGCATTATCAGAAGTTAACCTATTTAATACTGTTCCTGCATTGTTCTCACTATGCTCATTTGGAAAAGGGAGTGCTAGGTCAGAACTGGCCATATCTATTTGGCCATTACCAGGATGGTCATGTTGTCTAAAGCCTCTTTTTCTCAATAGAGGTTTAAAAAAAACAGATTGTCTTTTGTTCACCACCTCTATCATAATATCCTTCACCATTCCAGCTGGATAACCTCTATTCAAAAACATCTTTGTTAGCACTTCACATTCATCCAAAAATGAATCAAAGCAAGATACCATCCTTACAGCCCTTACAAACTGTCCCTTCACTACACCTTTTTTCTGCTTGTATGGGTGCCCACTCTCAAAATGTAAAAAACTATTCGAGTAAGTGGGTTTTCTGTAAATCTCGGCCAGGAAACACTTTGTAGTGAAATCTTTCTTCAATTTTACATCCAAATATGCAATTTCTTGATGGTCTATGATGTGTGAAAATTTTTAAAAACAGGTGGACTCATTTATATATTCAATAAACTCAGAAATTGCATTAACTGGTCCATTCCAAAAGATAAAAATATCATCGAAAAAACGTAAGTAAACCTTATAAAAACCATAAAAGGGTGAATTTACAAGGCATCTTTGTTCCCACTCTAACATCACTATGTTAATGTAGGTACCACCACATAATGCCCCCATTGCCACCCCTTTTGTTTGTAGAAAAAATTCACTAATGAAAAGAATGAAATTGTTCTTCAAAACTTTTTCCAGTAAATGTTCAAATGTATTAATAAATTCTTGCTGTAGGCCTTTCCTTAGTAAATAATCACAGAACCATTCTAAACCTATGTCATGGGGGATGGAGGTATACAAATCCTTTACATCAATAGTAATGAATGTACCATCCTGTACAAATTCCAATCTATTCATCCTATCCAGAAAGTCCCAAGAGTCTTTTATTATGCTCGGTTCATCTTTTAATAAGTTCTTCAATTTAGCATCAATAAATTTAGCAATAGGTTGAGTAATGGACCCCCTGGAATCCACAATTGGCCTCATAGGTGGATGTTCTAAGTTTTTGTGGATCTTCGGGAGGCCAAAAATAATTTTAGCATTTTAGGATAGGCTACATTCATATAGCTATATTTTCATCAGTTTAACTGTGTTCTCTGTAATTACCACAGTGTGCCCCTGCCCCTAACTAGGCAAGAATAAAAGCTACTGTGCGAAGGGAGAATGAATCTATTGATGGGCATTTGCAATGCATATGAAGGTTTATTTGGGCATCCAGAGCCTACAGAGGATGCAGCATCCAGTGGCTTGTCATATTATTTGACCAGCCTTGAGGTGTGCTTACTTTTATGTAGAGTGATACATCTCCATCTCATGTCTGTTTGACCAATCTTGAGGTGTGCTTACTTTTATGTAGAGTGATACATCTCCATCTCATGTCTGTTTTGCCAGTCTTGAGGTGTGCTTACTTTTATGTAGAGTGATACATCTCCATCTCATGTCTGTTTGACCAATCTTGAGGTGTGCTTACTTTTATGTAGAGTGCTACATCTCCATCTCATGTCTGTTTGGCCAGTCTTGAGGTGTGCTTACTTTTATGTAGAGTGATACATCTCCATCTCATGTCTGTTTGGCCAGTCTTGAGGTGTGCTTACTTTTATGTAGAGTGATACATCTCCATCTCATGTCTGTTTGACCAATCTTGAGGTGTGCTTACTTTTATGTAGAGTGATACATCTCCATCTCATGTCTGTTTGACCAATCTTGAGGTGTGCTTACTTTTATGTAGAGTGATACATCTCCATCTCATGTCTGTTTGACCAGCCTTGAGGTGTGCTTACTTTTATGTAGAGTGATACATCTCCATCTCATGTCTGTTTGACCAATCTTGAGGTGTGCTTACTTTTATGTAGAGTGATACATCTCCATCTCATGTCTGTTTGACCAATCTTGAGTTGTGCTTACTTTATGTAGAGTGATACATCTCCATCTCATGTCTGTTTGACCAATCTTGAGGTGTGCTTACTTTTTATGTAGAATTCGGACAGCTGATTGACTGAGCTCATCAATGAAGTTTTAAGTCTAGTAGTTTTTCTGTTTTTTACTTTTTATTTAGAGGGATACACCCCCACTGTATGTCCCATCTTCTGCAGTAGCTGGTCTAAATGTGTGGAAGGGATTATAGCCTTGCACTGCTGGGGTGCTATTTGTGACTTTAAACCATGTCTGAATGACTACACAGATCTCAAAATTCTTCAGGGTGAGAATAGCTTCCAAGGAGTAGTAATAACTTTATTTTATCTTGAGTAGAATTTATTATGTCTGAAGGCTTATCAAACTGAAATTGCTTAAAAAAGGCACTGTAGGAATGGCTAATGTTTTGGCCAACATCTGAAAGCCTAATGGGAATAGCTGCAGACCATTCCTGGTAAAGCACCATGATCAGCCAATCATGTCCTCCCAAGCTGACAAATATTAGAACCCTTAGAATGATAGCAGTGACTAAACTAATTGTTAAAGTCAGTCATCTGTTTATACTGTGGCATTATCCTTGGAGAAGGCTTAATGTTGCTCATTGCTAGGCTCATACCTGCCTGTGACACAAACTGAAAGCTATATCATGTCTTTCTTCATATAGTCCAGGGAGGTATGTCTCAGGTCATTTAACATTTACATGGACTATGACAGAATCATTACAATACTTGTGGTTCAATGTCATGAGTGTGTGTGTGTGTGTGTGTGTGTGTGTGTGTGTGTGTGTGTGTGTGTGTGTGTGTGTGTGTGTGTGTGTGTGTGTGTGTGTGTGTGTGTGTGTGTGTGTGTGTGTGCGTGCGCATGCACCTGAGTGTGTTGGCTTTGGATGAGCTGTTAAACCAAAGCTTCATCTACTTGAGTTGGTAGTAGCCCAGGTGGATGTAAAAGATCCCACGACACCTACTGAAAAGAGTAGGAGGAGTTCCTTGATAACTTGAACAAATCCTCCCCCAGTAACGATGGATTGGGTAGAATAATCAAGACTTGCTGATTCAGTGGAATCTCTATCTTTCTCTGTGTCTGTAAGCACTGCATTAAGTCTCCTCAGAAAAGATGCTATTGCCCAGTGGGATTAACAATAAATAAAATAAATATATAAACATTAGTATCTTTCACTTGTAGTGGGCTAAAACAATTTAGCTAATAGGAGATGAAAGCTACAGCTTGCCAAGCTACAGTGCTCAATATCTAATTATCAGATAATAAATAATGCATAAATGACTAATTACAGCCACAATATCTAAATGCCCATAAATAAACTTTACTTAAACAGTAAAACAAAGAGTGTAGATGTAGATTAATTGCTTAATACAAGTGTGGTTTTTATTGCTGTGCTAGTATTTTCTTATTTGGTTTGTTGTGTCTTGAGTTTTGTAAACTCATCGGAAGGCATTGCTGTGGTGCATGAGGGTTTAATAAAGTGCTTCTTTATGATCCTGTTTGCCTAGTTGTTGTTTTACTAGTTTCCTGAAATGTGTGGTATTGTAAAGTCTATGGGAAGCTGTTTGGGCATTTTTCATTCCAGTGGACATTTTTGTAAACTCATATAACCCACATGGGGTGACAAATGCTGACCTCTCCCTGGCTGCAGGTGTCAAAGGTACCTGGCAGTAGTCATTTTTCAAGTCAATAGTAGTCAGATACTGAATGCCACAAGGCTGGAGTATGGTATAGCAAAGCCACAAATGGGTAATTACATCTGTGGAACATGCAATAGTTGTTAATATATAGTAAATAATTTTGATAGGTAGCATTGTCGCCTCACAGTAAGACGCTGTCCGGTTCAATTCACAGCTAGAGCATCTTCTGCGTGGAGACATGCATGAATGGGTGTACCTTCGTTGAAGGTTGTGCATCAGGGTTGGTAACTCGGCACATAAAAATCAACTACCAATCATTAGCGGACCGGAGTTCCGCTGTGGCGACCCCTAACCGGGAAAAGCTGAAAGACACAAAGAAACGATAAAGTGAGGTTTGACTCTGGTTGTAAATATATGTGTAGTACAGAAGGAGTACTTTATGACCTTCAGTGTCCCCTGTGATCAGGTATACATCAGGGAAACAATGAGATTCTGCAAGGCTAGACTGCAGAAACAAGGAAATGTTAGGCAAGGCAAAATGGAAAAGCCTCCAGGCAGTATATTTTAAAATATGTCATGATAGCAATCCAGAATTTATTAAAGTTACAGTTCTTGAACAGATTAAAGTGGATTTTAGGTATGGTTCAAATTTGAAATTTATATTTCAAGATATAATACATGATATCCTACAGGATGACTATGGAATGCAACTGCAAGTGTGTGATCCAGTCTAACTAATTAATTATTGAGTTAAGGTGGGACTTTGATTCATCTGCTAGTATGTTTATTGTAGGGTTTGCTATGTTTTGACTTTTTTTTGTGAATGCCCAATTCAAGTGCAGCTTGGACAATTGGATGGGAAACTGGAAATTCATCCCTGGTTTGGCACCTACATCTGTAAAAGACACAGGAACCTGCAAATGGTTCATGTCCCAGGCCCCTGTTTGTAAATGTTTCATCCCCCAAGTCCCTGCTTACACTTATCTAGTGTATCAGAAGTTGTCAAGATATTTGGGATGCATGGCTAGGCTTAAAAAGGCCCTTGTGGTCGTTACATAGTATATGCCTATGAACCTTTGAACCTATAAGGTATTGCCAAGGTGTGAGACAGTTTAATAAAATACTCATTTTGGATTCTGGTTTTGTTTTTTTTTTTTTTTTTGCAGTTTTATAACTTTTAAGATTTTGGTAGATAAAATACTTTAAGGAGAAGGATTATGTTGTCGCCTGACTGGATGTCATTGCCTTCTACAGTTAGTCCTGCATCCTGGACTGAACACATTCAGCATGTGATAGAGTTGTTGGGCAGACTACAAAGGGCATATGGCTAACTATCAAGGCTATAAGTGTTAGCTGAGTATGGCAGAGGTATCCTGTCTGCGTTATAGAGTCAGGGGTGACATGATTCATCCTGAGCTTGCCAAGGCTGAGACTATTTTGACATGACCAAACAGTACCACCAAGAAACAAGTGAGTGCATTCTTAGGAAAGAGCGGTGTGCAGTCATACAGCTTTCCAGGTACAGATTTGATGAAGAAGAATCCTCCTCTCCCAACTATCATTCAGAAACCTTGTATACAGCACATTGTGAGAAGCCATTCCATCTAAAGCTTCTTCCTATACCCCCTGCCATAAATGTAGTCATTCAGCACTGCTATACTCCTTCGGTCCCCACAATGTGAGCACACCAAATGGAGTCATATTTAAGAGTCACCATGGACTGTTTTAATGAACCTGATTATCATTTCTCACACATGCAGAGCCAGTCCTATATAACATGGATTGAGAAATGGAGCCCTCACTTTATTCTTTAATATTTAAAATCACAAATAATAATAAAATAAAAAAATAAATAAAAGATTTGGAAAAATTCATGATTCCGTTATTTTATTAATAAATGTTTTTAATGCCTTGGCATTTTTCTTTAGAAGGAGCCCAAAAGAATAAAACCCCACTTACAATTTAAAAGTAAAGTGACATCAGTCAATCAACATATACTTTTCTTTTAAATGTGTAATTGACACAATTAGTTCTTAATTACAATACAAGAACTTAAGCCTTTATCATGAACGTGATTTATGTACTTTCAAGAAATAACTATTGTCAGTATAATAAACAACACACATTATATGACAGTAAACCAGCACGTCTGAAATTAAAACCAATGATACCTAATATTTTCTACTTCAGTGAGTTGTACTTCAAAACTCAGTAGCAAACTTTACCCCCAATATAAGGATGGATTGGAGGAGGGGGTAATCAAGACTTGCGGATTCAGTGTAATCTGTATCTTTCTCTTTCTCTCTCTCTCTCTCTGTCTGTAATGTTTGGCAACAGGACCAGAATAGATTCCCCTTTTAATATTCTTCAGATGTTCAAGCACCTTTGATTTGACATTTTGCAGTGTTTGTCCTACATACCATTTTTTTGGTAAACATCAACATCAAATGACATAAACTACAGTTACTTAATTGCAAGTAAAATAGTGATTTCTAAATATTCTGGAAAAAAACATTAAAACATTAAGATTTTTCAGACAGGAACAGATTTAATATTTACAAGAAGTAACCGTGCCCTTTCTATCACAAACCTCATGCCTTGAGCAAAATACACTTGATATAAGCTTGTCACCCATATCCCCACCTTTTGTGGCAAATCATTCCTATTTCTGCCACTCCAGTGGAATAGAGAGATAAAGCCCTGACTATGACAAGGTAACCCTGCTTCGATTAGCTGCTCAGGCGACTGAGGGGAATGGTAGGGGGGTTAGGTGTTACCATCCTGGTCTGGATGGGTGGACCTTTGGGCACCTACAGTGTCTAATGAAACCACTAAAAACAGTAGCAAGCAACACGACACACTGATTAAAAAAAAACAATTGCTTGCTGCACAGAACTCTGTGATACCAGTCATCATGATCTATTATTAATCAATAGTTAAGCACTTTCCTTCCACAATTCTGGAACTTCAACAGAAAAAAGAATTATTAAAAAAAAATCACTTTTAAAATACTAAAAAAAATACCACATGATTAAATCACCCAGTTGTAAAATTTGAATAATTAACTAATTACAATACAAAATGTTTTACTTTCAAGACAGAGTTAATAGAACATGCTTCATTGAGCCCAGGGAAGTTAGTCGCCTCCAATCTAAGTCGCCACTCTAATTCACATGTACATAAATGCTCTTCCACGAGTACACCCTACAAATCTTTTTGCACTTGTTCAATGACTAAAAAAACAAATCTATGTGTAGTTTCTTTATCTATGTGTTTACATAAGGCATTAGTTACCTTACGCTTACAAATGTCTGCCATATGCTCGTAAATTCATTCTTTTAATTTTCTTGATGTCATTCCTTTATAAAATGCTAGGCAGTCTTAGCATTGTGCCAAATAAACCACATTCTTGCTGTCACAAGAGTATTTCCCTCTTAGATTATATGTCACATTTCTAATTTGAAAACAATTCTTTACTAAAATATATGCACACATTGAGCAGCACCCACATTTGAACATATGTCTACTTCTCTGTATTAACCCTGCTCCTCAAAGATTTATTATTTTCTAGATAATTTTTAAGTGACATTGCTCTCCTATAAGCAATGCATGGCTTGTCACCCAATTTGTTATTCAAATCTCTATCTGCACTGTTATCTTTGTGGAAGCTGGGGAAGACACACTAGTAGGTGTACCTAAGAGGGGTATAAATTGGAGATATACCTGAGCGGCTGTGGAGGAAGGGCAATACACCTCATGTCTCCATTGCACTCCTGCCCCCCCCTTCCCCTTGGACAAAGTGACTAGGTTCACAAGGGAGAACAGAAAACAAGTATGTCATAAGGGAAAAAAATAAAACTTCAACTGGATGAATGCATGTACAGATGTGCTGAGCCCCTGGATGCCTCACTCCTCAACCAGCTCCAACAATACCAGATTAAGTCCGGGGGAGAGGGTGACCAGCTGGTAGACCTGGCATGGATAGGTACAGGGGTGCCAGAACAAACTTCCTCAAAACAGGAGAGATGTCATAAAAATTGGTCACAAAATATTTTTTTTTCATTGTTTTGTGCTTGTAGTGAGAAAGATTCAGTTGTCTCCCCAAGGGTTCTATACTTTTGTGTCTGTTTTTGTAAGGTATTTACTCAGAAATGAAAATGCTATGTCCAATACATTATATCATATCCCCTTACTAGAAATATCCCTGTAAAATGTAGTTTAGCATGGTCAACAGAAAATGTAATATTAATTTGTGCCCTATACAAATCATCACAGGGCAACAAATGAATTAAATGGTGGGGGGTGATGGCTAGTGGCATTAAAACTTGATTTCCTTTATAAAATATTAAGTTTGTACCAATGTACTTCTCAAGGATTATACCAATAATCAAACGTATGTTAATTAAAGGTTAGCAAGAATTCCTTAGATTCCCATTCAGAATCTTCACAATCAAATACTGCATACACTTTTGATTGAAAGAAACCCATTAGGTATATAAAGTCCTTCTCGACAGCACTCATTAAGACAATTCCATAAAGGGAAGCATGGTGTGTCCCAGAACCTGTCACTCTGAGTTGTAAACAGGGAATCCAAACAGACAAAATTGTAATAATGGCAAAATGTAATTAATTCTTGGACCTTCTCTCAGTAACTGTGCTATTACCTCTATGCCATCTACATGCTAGATGGATGACTAGCAGTTAATAATGCACACTGTGACCCAATAAAAATCATCCAGCTGTGTCAATCTCTTCAACCTAAGTAAGAGAACAGTGGTTATTAAGGATACTACATAAGTTAAGAGTAGTTTCAAAGGATGAGCTGAGACTCTGTTCCTATACTGTTCCCTAGTGATGTCTTTTAGTCCCTACAACTGCTAACCAAACCAATACCCCCAGCAGTACAGTGTGATGCCTTGTCCTTCAGCAAAGGGAAAGATTTAACTTTAAGACTCATTATGGGGTGTGTTACTGAATCCATTTAACATCACACCAAATGCAGTGCCAGTCCTATATAATACGTATTGTGAAATATAGCAGTTTATATATACCTTAAGCTTTCATAATGTGCTCAGAACACAGTTTTAGCAGTTCCACTTCTTATGGATCAAACTGTCAGCCAATTTACAGGCCTGAAATGTGGATGTATTTCAGTGTATTACACCTATGTGATGGCGATAAGTTGTGATAGTACATAAACGTTACAGGAAGATGTCATATCCCTTAAACAGATGCAACAATATGTGGTTCACATTCCATCCCCTCTGCAGAACACAATTTCCTGTTATGCTAGACCACAAATTGTCATCTGGCTGTAGGACAGTTAAATAAGAAAGGCGATGATGGTAGTCATTATATCATTATATGGAACGAGCAACAGAAGGTGATTCATATACATGCATAAAACTGATATTATGGTTTTATTCAATGTAAAATGTTTGGAAGTCCTATGCATAAAAAAAGTCAAGGGATGCAAAATATGAATGAGGGCATTGCTTAGGATATCAGGACATCATTGCAGGATCATTTCCGAACAGTCAATATTTCTCAGGAACTCCAGCATATCTGGTTCGACATCTCCATTCTGGTACAAAAATTACCACCAGGAGAAGAACAATAATGCTGATACACAATGGGGGGATATACATATATCTATATATGTTAACAGGATCTGAAAAAAAAAGAAAATGCAACAAGTTATTAAAACATGAGTAAAGTGTATTACATGGTTAAACAGAATTATTGATTAGTGTAATTACTACATATTGATTATTATGTGCATTTGTGATTCAGTAATAACGCAAACAAAAGTGCATAGGAGAAAGACAATACCAAAAAACACACACCACTGTAAAGTTTCAACCTTTTGAAGTACAGGCATCAGCTTAAAGCTTCATGGGTTTGATAACAGTTTGGGGAAACATTTATCCCATTTGTTTCATGTACATCATAATGTACACCCTCTATAATAGTGTTTCACAGATCTGATTCTGAAGAACTACCCAGCTGCAAACTTCATTAATTCTGTGTCACCCGCATATGTTTAAAATATTAATGACAGCTTATTATGACAGTGGTGAGCCTCAGCTATTAAAGTAGACAGCTCAAGGCTGAGGAATGAAGAATTTTGATTAAATCAGTAAAATACAAATTTTAATTTCTATTCCCATTGTCACCTGCCAGCAAAATATTACAGCTGTCTGAAAGCATAAAAAGTAGGCATAAAGCATAAATTCAATAAATCACAAAATAAAACGCTGAAGCAAGGCACTGTTCACAGGCTCTCTAAGTGCTGTTTTTGGCATCCTCCATAACTGATATACAGCTGAAAAAGACTGACAATGCAGGCATATCGGGCATGCTCTTGGAGTTCAAAATCTTTATTCTAATGAACACAATGGAAAAAAAAGAAGTTTCTGGATAAAAACAGCAAGAAAGTTGAAGAGTTTGAAAGGGTGATGTCAGGTGTAATCAAAGAAATGGAGCTTCAGTTGACTTTCTAATACAGCAGTTTTAAACACTACTCCAGAAGTTAGACAACATGGGAAGCAGCTCTCAGTACTGTACTCTGACAATATACAGATTGACAGGAGAGAGGAAGGAAACAGCACAGTGCTGCTTTGTCAAAGCTGGCTCACTGAGCTGTTCCCACAATTCCTAGTGAAAACGACACTGAGAGGGCATATAATTCTTTAGCCCCAAAATTGCAAAAAAATGTGTGTCCATCCCCCCAGTCTAATGATATTTTTTTCTATGTGCTTTTCCCCTTCATGCCTACTGGCCACCAAGTGTCCTGTTATTACTTTAGTCAGTTTGTACTCCCACCCTGAGCATTTCCCAATAAAAGAGAGAATTAAATGGAGGAGCCATCATCTAGGCAGCCATGAAAGTGCTTTTTGCAATAACTGGTTTCCCACAATGAGGACATTTCTTTTTTTCTTTTTGGCTGTAACACTATCTTTTGGTGACAAATAGGAGGACCTAAATCATCAAAGGGCCATTATTTGCCCTTGCCTATGTGTTTATGCTCACTCACACACACACACACACACACACACACACACACACACACACACACACACACACACACACACACACACACACACACACACACACACACACACACACACACACACACACACACACACACACACACACACACACACATATCCAGGAGGACTCCTATCACCAACTTGGGATGAATAAACCTATACCTGCTCCAGTCCATGGTCACTGATGATAGCAACTGGGCAGCTAGAAGCTACTATCTGCTCCCCTTCCAAAATGTGTAATGCACTCACTCCCAACTACCCCCATCTGACCATTTCAATGTCTGAGCTATTTGAACCTGGGCCATGTGGGGTATAGTTATGGCATCATCCCACTGCTCCACAGTGCTTGGCCCCCTTATAGTGATATTTTTACAATTAAAAAAATAAATCCACAAAGCAGACAAACTGCACTATAAACATGCTAAAATTTATTTTTAAATAAACACACTAAAATCTCTTTTTAAAACATGCAAATTTATTTTTTTTTTTGCAAATAAAATGTCTTATTGAAAAATCCCATATATAAATCAAACTGAAATAACAATAGCAAAGGCAACAAATGTTTGCCATTAAGAAATCCACAAAGCAAACAAACTGCACTATAAACATGCTAAAATGTATTTTTAAATAAACACGTTAAAATCTCTTTTTAAAACATGCAAAATTGTTTTATTGAAAAATCCCATATATAAATAAAACTGAAACAACAATAGCAAAGGCAACAAATTATTGCATTTTAACTTAAAAGTAGCGTTGTCGCCTCACAGTAAGACGCTGTCCTGTTCGATTCTCAGCTAGAGCATCTTCTGTGTGGAGACATGCGTGAATGGGCGTACCTTCGTTGAAGGTTGTGCATCAGGGCCAGCAACTCGGCATGTAAAAATCTACTGCCAATCATTAGTGGACCGGAGTTCCGCTGTGGCGACCCCTAACCGGGAAAAACCAAAAGACTCAACTCAACAAATTAAAACTCTAAGATTAATATTACACTCCACATGGGAAGATGCTACAATCAAACTATGCCCATCTTTAATTATCACTCACTTTATGTACTTTTATTTTCTATTACAACTTAATCATTAACAGACTAACTTTGCTCTACAAGTCTGTATATTTCCTAGGGTGTTTCCTGAACCAATATTTCATGCCTTTACAGATTTGTACACAGACTGTTTGCAGTCATAATATGCCAATTCCTCCCTCCTTGATCATTTGACATGGCAACCAATATTATAAATGCTAAATATCTTTCGCTATTCAGTATAAAGTTATATTATGGCAAGGTGTTATTTATGATCCCTTGGAATAGTAATCTGCCAAAGAATTTATCCCAAATTATCGTCGTGTATTTCACTAACTCACAGGAGCTGTTTAACATCTGCAGTAAAAATCTTGCATGTGAGCAATTGTAGGTAACTGACACACCAAAATGACAGTCTGGCTAAGAAGTAAGAGCAGTTTTGGTTATCTTAGGAAATGGACTACATTTGTAGGAATCATTCCACAAGACTTCGTAATGGCTTTCTTCCCCAGATATCTTCCTCCAAAATCTCTACATGAAATCTACTTAATCTCATTAATAATTTTTTAAATATTTTTTTTTTTGGGGGGGGTGAGTTTCCTAAACCATTCTCTGGCCACATTTGGACTTTTTGTTTGCGGTATTCTTCTAGCAAGCCATTTAGGAATGTTTATTTCACACTGATTGAGATTATGTAAGTCTGTTGACTTTAGATTCACTGTCTTAGTGAAAGCTATAGAGTCCAATAACATGCCTTCCTTGGGACTATCCTCTCTTGGTTTGTCTTTGAGATAAGTAAACAGAAGCAACAGAAGCAAAGGCAGATGAAAACCTAGGAACAGAGGGGAATATATCAGAGAAAGAAATACAAATACAGTGTGACTGCCAGAGATTTCCAGACTTAAAGGAGGTGAAAGCAACCTGCTAGGAAAACATATGTCTATCCCTGCTATTTTGAACAAAGAATGTTCACTGGATAAGTTGACTATGGTCAGGTTCCATATAAAAACTACTGGTGAACATCATTAAAACTGACAAGAAAACAAAACAAAAAATATAAGTTTACATTTGTAAAAGAGGAACAAGACTTTTATATATTATTCCACAAGAGATCCTCGATGGGTTAACAGAAACATATAAGAATACTTTCTCTATGGTAAAGCATGAAATCATGACAAAGACCATCTCCAAATATTTAAGTCAGTCTAAGAAGCCACTTTCAATGGCACTGATAAAGGTTAAGAATGGTAAAAGCTAATGGTTAATATCTGTACTGCTAAACTCCTGGCCCAGATGGCTACACAGTATCATGCTAAGATATCTAAACAATGTTTAGCCCCAGTGCTTGTTAGATTTTATAATCACATACCAGAATATAGTGTTCATAGAAATACACTAGGCTACTGATCACCAGGGCCTTTAGAGGCCTAGTGTCTCAACCAATCCTAGTTGCGTCCCTATGTATTATGGGGATTTATTAGGACGAGGTATGTTCATTAGGATGTTTTTAAAGTTTCTGTTTGCGGGGGTATGTTAGCTTTGTCATACTTACTGTCAGCCTCTGTCGGTCAGAGACCCTTGCCAAACCCATGTCGAATTATGGATTGCCCATCCATAAATAAGGTTAAGGGTAGACTCTGCTTCACATGGATAGGGGAGCCTGTTCCACAGCACGGGGATCCTTTAAGACACATATCTCTCTCACCAACAAGTTCAAAATTTAAATCCTTGGATCTAGTGGTTCTGATTCAGTTAATTTTGCTGATGTGCAAAAGGTCCATCAGAGCTGGATTTGAAGATGCCTTGTATGCCAGGCACACACTGCCTTTCAATAACCTTAAGGAGACTGAGTACAGCACTAGGGCTTTAAGGCAATTCATATAGGACAATGTGTTTATATCCTGGACTCTTCTTTGTGAGCACTCCAGCTGCTGCATATATCTGGTCAGGTACATGTCAAAGGGGCATTATACTCAGTGATGGGTCTGATAAGGGTTGAATAAAGTGGAGAATATTAGGGTCCAACCTAACATTCTCTTATTAGGCAACTTCAACTACCCCTCCATTAACTGGGTAAACTACTCATGTACCAATACACTTGCCCAACATTTCCTGGACTTCATTAATTTCAATGCCCTGGACCAGCTCGTTCTTACCCCCACTAGAGGTAGCAACATCCTTGACCTGGTCATTACTAACATGGGTGACCATTGCTCTACACCAATAGTCAGCTCCTCCCTGGTTAGATCTGACCACAAACTAATCAACTTGGAAATCCACATCCCTCCCACCCCCACCAAAGGTAAACACCATGAAAAACTTCTCCAAAGCTAACTTTGGGATCCTAAAAACAGAGGTGGCTAACTTCATGGCACCCATGCAAATGGAGAATAGTTGCATGACAGCAGAATCATACACCAATGCACTGTACGAACACATACACAAATGCATGGATTTCGCCATACCCAATAGAACCAAAGACACTTTCCTCCAAAATAAGGAAGCCAATCTGGTGGTCCTCTGCCATAAACAAACTCTACAGCAGAAGAAGGAAACTGATATGGAATAAAGTGAAGTCCCAAGACTGGAAAAACTCCGTTATTTGGCTCAAAAAACAGTTGAGATCCCTCATCAAATCCTCTAAAGCTAGCTATGAAAACAGAATTGCAGCAGATAGCAAAGACAACCACAAGGTCTTCTATAGTTATGTAAAGAATCTCCACAGCAATACCCAGATTTGCTCTGAGTTAGTGCACAATGGTACCTCCTATACCAAGCCAACAGATATTGCCAGTATACTGGTCGACAGATTCAGTGCCAACTTTACCGCCCCCCAAAGGACCAATAATAATACCAGTAGATTGCCAGGCACTCAATATTACTGCTGCATAGGTTAAAACAGCACTGTCCAAGGCCAAGAATACAGCTTCTGTGGGACCTGACAATATCCCTGGTTGTGTTCTACATGAACTACAGAGTGAACTGGCACCTCATCTGCGTGCCCTGTTCAGTCACAGCCTGACCTCAGGCTTTGTGCCTGCTGAATGGTGCACTGCTACAGTCATCTCTCTCCACAAAGGAGGAGCGACTACACACCCTGGGAACTATCACCCCATTAGCCTGACGAGTTTGATATGCAAAGCTATGGAAGGCATCATCATGGACCTAATAAACAAGGATATAGGGAATTTCCAAACTCTGGATCCCTCAAAGTTTGGTTTTGTGAAGGGTAGATCATGCCTGCTCAACTTGGTCGATGTCTTTGAGTCAGTCACCAGAGCTGTGGATGAAGGCAAGGTGGTTCATACAACCTACTTTGATCTGGGCAAGGCTTTTGATACCATTCCCTACTCATGAATCATAGGAAAAAAACTCACTAAGCTTGGCATCAGCCCCTATATCACTAGGTGGGTTGCAAACTGGTTCACAGGTAGAACCCACAGTGTGAAAGTAGCTGACTCCAAGACTCCAAGTCAGACTGCCGATTAGTCACGAGTGAAGTCCCATAAGGTTCGGTCCTGGGTCCTCTCCTGTTTGGTATCGACTTCTCTGAAGTCCAAGTCAACATGAAGGGACTCTGGCTGACAAAGTTCGCAGACAATTGCAAGTTGGGAGGCTATTATTAACTCCCCAAGTGATGTTGACATCCTACAAAATGGCCTCACTGTGACCAATGACTAGTTTCAGAACCATGGCCTTGAGCTCAATGCCAAAACATGTGTCATCATCCCCTTTGGGAAAAACCCGGTTCCCGTGAATTACCACATTAATGGTAGCCCACTAAACACAGAAGGCATTATGAGAGAGCTGGGAACACAGGTTGACAACAACCTCTCTTTGATCACCACATTGCCACTGTGGTCAGAAAGTCCTTCTATGTCATTACTAAGGGTTTTGCATTCAGGAAGAAAGAGGTTATTGTCTCCCTCTACTCTTCTCTCATTAGGCCAATCATCGAGTGCAATGCCCCATTTGGCATGTACCTCACTACACACCTGCAACTACTAGCAAGGCTGCAAAAGTACCTCACAAAGAGGATCCTAGGCCTAAACACTTGTCTTATATGGACAGACTCAAAAAACTCCAACTATTCTCTGTCTCATATCACCTACTTAGAGGCGATCTCTGCTTGATTTACAAAGCCATGTCTGACCCAGCTCTGTTAGAAATGCTACATCTAAAGAAATCCCTCATTACCACAATTAACAGAACATGCTGGAGGGACAGGTTCATAACCCTGAGACTTCCCATGCTATGGAACAGACTTCCCATACATGTCAAGCAGAGCACCTCGCTGACCCTCTTCAAGAGAAATCTTCATAAGTGGATGGGAAACAGAAAATTAATTGCAGAGATAACTCCAGTGGCTCTGCTTGACAGAGGTACTGGGAACTAAGGTCATGTGGCACTATGCCAGGGTAATCCTATGGCTAGGCTTGTAAAGTCCCCAGGGCCATTAGCCTAGTACACACCTATGAACAGAACCTATGAACTATGGCTTCCTTGGACCTGGGTGCCATGCCCTTACTTATAAGTTGTGCAGTATAGAATAATTTTACTACTACAATGGCCACATGTTGGTCAAAGGCCTGATTACTGAGTACATATGTACCCATATTCCTGACTACCAGGTTAACTCTTAGGGGGTGTCTTATCAATGGTGTAAATAGCCTGGGTGGCTGTTTTCTGAAAAGGCACAATAATGCATTTGTTGGCACTGAGTTTTACTTGGTGACTTTGATACCAGTCATTTGTCTGTGTTAGGCCCTTTTGCAAAATGTTTGGGTCTTGGGAGATCTATGGTAGTTCCCAGTTTGCAGTCATCTGTGACCTTGGGCAGACAAAAGCCCGTGACATTAGAATTTACTTCTGTGAAGTCAATACCAAATAGTAGTGGTCCCAGCACAGAGCCCTGAGGTACCATGCTGTTGACCAGTCTCTTACTGGAGGTGGTATCACTAATCTTGACTTCCAGGGTCCTGTCTGGGAGCCTGCTGGAAATCCAGTGAGTTATGCAGGGGGTTTATGCCCAGTTCAGTAAGTTTGTCAACTACAGCCAAGTCAGGTATTGTACTGAACACCTTAGCTAGGTCCAGGTAGGCAGTTTGCACTATATCCCTCTCATCCACAGCCTTTGTAAGGTTCTCAAAAAAGTCCATCAGGTTTAGTAGGCATAACCTTTCCTTGACTAAGCCAAACTGGGTCGGGTCCAGTGTCTGAAGGTTGCCTATGTCTTTGTTAGTTATTTCCATGATAACTCATTCCATGGCTTTGCACATTAGACTAATGGGTCTGTAGTTAGTGGGGACAGTTGATAGTCCACCCTTATGAAGTAAGATAACCTTTGCAGTCCTCTATTCTTGTGGTACAAAGCCTGTTTTGAGGCTAGAGTTAAAAACTGGCTCAAGTGGCCCCGATAGGTCATGTTTCAAGATATTTAGGTGGTATCCTTGGATAGTTCTGTGGCCCACTGAGGCTGTGTTTTTTGGTTTTAGCAAGTGCCACCAAGACTTACTCCCTGCTAATAGTCTGAGGGGTTATGCTAGTAGGTACTTTATGGGGGTAGGCGGGATGGTGGGGTGATGTTTGAGCTTTATTTGTGGCACAGCCAATTTGCTATATCATTTTGACCACCAGTTTGGCACACTACTGTATGATGTCTTTGATGTTATGGACATAGTTGTAGAAGATTTTATGATTATCCTTAGCCTGTGAGGCTGTCTTGACCTCATAACTGGCTCTGTTGGACTTAATTAGTCGTCTTAGTTTCTTGTTTTGTTTAATGAGAGAGTTCTTATCATTATAGGAGCTGTTTTCCTGAGGGTCTATATTATAACAATGAAAGTTCAAAATTGCGAACGCTGTAAATATCGAAAATGCCGGATTTTAAACTCATTATTGTGGGGGGCTGTGCCCCCCAATGTCACACCCCCCGCTAAATATATATATATATATATATATATATATATATATATATATATATATATATATATATATATATATATACACCAATTCTAAGATTGCACTACAGTGAGGAAAGGGCAAATATTCCGATCTTCACTGTACTGCAATCTCACAAAAAGCACTTCGAGGTCCAGCATTTTCGATATTTACAGCATTTGCAATTTTGAACTTTTGTTGTTAAAATATTTCCTTTTCCTGATTTTTAGCCATGACATTTTTCCTTTTGTTATATACCCTGTTAAGGTTAGAAATCCACCTGTGTGGACTGACTTTTAGAGTTTGTTTTGGGCTTATTTTTAGTAGGTACAACAGCCTCAATACAGCCATTTAATTGGCTGTACAGGATCACTGTGAAAAATTCCACATAATTTGCTATGAATTTGATCTTAAGATGGGCACTTAATGTTGACAAACTATTACTTAATAGGACATAGTTCACTTTGGATCACTTCCTAACTTTTACCTGGTTTGCTGGGGTTACAGAGTTAATTTCTATATCAAAGGACACCTTGGTGGTTCGACTGCACCAGTAAGGACATAACACTGGAGGGTCTGCAGTGTCATCACATATTGATGAGTACTAAGTCCAGTATGGTTGAACCTCTTGTGGGTGTACATATTTTCTTTTCAAGGTTATTTGAGTTAATATAGTTCAGGAACCATTATGCTTACAATATGTGAGGCTCAGTCTGTAGAGAGGAAGTTAAAGTTTCCAATGAATAGGGTATTTGGTTTCATGGTGAGTATCTCAAATAGGGCTAGGTATGAGCTATGGGATTCTAGGGACATAGAGGCTGCCCTGTAGCTTGCTAGGAAATGGTATGTGACTTTGTCTATGGTGACTTGCACATGGGTAAATTCCAGGGCATCATCCTGTTTAAACAATCTAGAGTTATGCTTGTTGCTAATATAGACTGATGGGTTACATTCACAGTTTCGAAATACCAAAATCTCGAGTTTCAAAATCTTGAGTTCAGAATCTCGAGATCTTGGAATCTCGAAATTGTGAAATCCCCCCCTGAAACACCACCCAACGCATAACAAACATGTGTATGCAGTGGGGCAAGCTTCAGTGCACCCCCCGCAACTTAAATATACCAACTCCAAGATCACACTACAGCGAAGGCCAAGGGAAATCTCCCAGTCCATGCTGTATGCTGATCTCCGTTCAGGATTTCCAGGTTTTAAAACTTTGAACATATGATCTTCAATCATATGAGATTCAAAGTTTTAAGCTTCAAAATTCTGAATGGGACCAAGACTGAGACTTCTTCACTTTTTTCCCTGTCCGTACACCTGATGGACTAAATGTACAGATGTCTTTTTTTGTCTCCAAATGTCTTTTTGGATTATTTTTAACTGCTGTGTTGCTTTTTTATGTACTGCATTTGGCTGAAGCAGTTTTTAGCTGTACTACATGGAATTAAAGCATTTTGTAGTGTGGAAGCCTTCTTTTGCCCTGCGTTTTGGATTACTAAATGTGCGGAAGGCACTGAAGCTTTGCACTGCTTAATTAAACCATGTCTCAGTAATGGCACAGATGTCTGTATTCTTCAGAGTGAGGAGATCTTATTTACTTATTTATAGACAGTTGTTTATCTGACTGAGTAATAAATACCCATTTTCAGCAGAGGCCCTGGGAGAAAAGCTCAAGAGAGTTAAATAACATCAAATATAACAGTAGTATAGATGAAATTAAGAAGCTTATATATGTATAATTTCACATTGAAATGCATTTGACACACTAAAGGACGCACAAGTGATGTAATAATAAAAGAAAAAATGTAATTAAATATGACAATCAGTATATACAAAAGTATTAGACATGTAGTCTACTATTCTAGGAAATAATCAAAAAAGATAGTATAAGTCTAAACCTAACCCCCCCCCCTAAGAATGGGGAGAGGGGCAACTACTGAAAGGTTATAGATTAAAAGTATAATGAAAGGTTATGAAGAATGAAAAGTATTTCTCGATGTAGATCACATAGGAGGGGTGCATGGGCATAGCCATGAGTTAGTGAGAAATTCTTTCAGAGAGGATTTAAACACATAGAGGCTTGATAGAGTTCTCACTCAATTTGGGATAGAGTTTCATAGTTTGGCTATGCAGTGTGACTATAAACTTTATCCCAAATATGTTTTTGGTTCATAGATTTCAAGTAGATTTTTGTCTTGAGAACACAGAGGGCAATTTGGGAGATAATGATGAAGCACGTAGGAGACAGAAGGGCAGGTAGAGGATTTATATATTTATTTTGTGGGTTAGAAGAAGTTGATATGGGTTAGTTGATGTGGGAGTTCTAACCAGTTTGGACAATGTAATGCGGAGCACTGAAAAGCCCTATGTTACAGGTTAGCTGCAAATCTAGCTATCTTATTATAGCATTTCTACAGTTGTGATTTAATAGAGATCCAGATGTTAACTAAAATAGAGAAAAGAGGGTAAAAGATAAGAGTTATCCTAGGTGATTCTACTAGGAGTAAGGATTGTTTTTTTTTTTTTTTTTTTTCTCTATAAAGCAGGCCTAGCTTTTGATGATTTTTAAATACAGTTTTGTATGTGAAGATCAAACTTTAACATGTCCAAACAATTCTGTATGGGTAACTACTTTAATAGCTGTACTGATTAGAGAAGTAATGTTGAAGTTACGTTTAGCATTGGCATGTGACTTTGGAAAAATGAGCAGCAATTTGGTTTGTTTTGGGGATTAACTAAAAGTAGGTTTTGATGTAACTGCACATCACACAAGTAGAAAGCATCTTGTGCCATGCTTTGTAGTTGTAGTTGGCTGTCAGATGAGCAGCTGAGAGTTGAGTCATCTGCATACTGAAGAAGGCAAGCTTGCTGAGTGTATGTATACAGATTACTGATGAAAATGTTTAAGAGCATTGGGCAGAGAATAGGTCATTGAGTTTTAACTAGTAGAAAGGAGAAACAGAAGAGAGAGATATTTGGCAAATTGACATCTTTCCAATAAGTAGTTGGAGAACCACAGAATAGCTAGTTTCGAAATGCCTAGACAGGACATTTGAGTTAGAATTTTCATGTGACACAACGTCAAAGGGTTTTGAGAAATCCAGAAAAAACAGAAGAGATAAACTTTCCTTGGTCTCTATCCATATTAATGGTGTCAGAAAAGTGGAGGAGAGCTGTAGTGGTGCTGGTCAGAAACCATGTTGTATTCGGGTTAGGAGGTCATTTTCTAAATGTTACTGAAGGAGTTACTTATGAATACACTTTCTTAGGATGTTAGAAAGGGGAGACAAGATGGTTATTGGCCTAATGTAAGAAGTTTTATAAGAGCTACTTCCTTTATGAGGGAATAATACAAAAATGTTTTCCACAGTGCAGGGACATGGGAGTCTTGAACAGATGTGATAATGAGGGTATGCAATAGAGTCTGCAGTGAGCTTAAGGTAGTCAACAGGGAGATCAATAGCAGGAAGATAACAGGGTTTCCGTTTCTTTAGTAGCTGTCTAACATATGATATGGAGGCAGGTTGGAGATAAAAAGCAAGGATGTCAGGGCTAGTGGAGGTTTGTGGTTGATTAAATGGTTGAGGAGAGCTGGAGGTAAGAGAAGCTATGATGTCTATGAAGAAAATGTTAAATTTGGTAGCTATTTCTGAGGGGGATAATTCTGGATAGGGATCATAGAAGGTTACAAAGCTAATGGCCCTGGAACCCGTACAAACCTAGCCAAGAGTTTATCCCCAAAAAAGAAACCTCAGTCACCTGCCATCCTTGTCAATGAGGGTCAAAGATGGAACCCCTGGGACAAATTTGTGATTTCCCATCAAGTCATCAAGGTTGCGCTTGAAGAAGGTCAGCAAGGTACTCTGTTTGACATGTATGGGAAGTCTATTCCAGAGACAAGGCAGCCTCTGGGAGACAAACCTGTCTCTCCAGCAGGTTTTGTTGATGTTGCACATTAGATTTAGGCCTATCGAGCAGGTAATACACGTGAAGTTAGACTAACAGATATGGAGCATCTCTAGTAGGGCAGGGTTTGATATTGCTTTGTAGGCGAGACACAAATCACCTTTGAGCAATCTGTATGATACCAATTAAAGTGACAGTGATTTTAGCCTGTCCACATAAGACAGGTGTTGGTGGCTATGGATTCTCTTTGTTGGCCTTTCCAGTTAGTGCAGGTGTTTGGAGAGGTACATACCAAATGGGGGGTATACTCAATTATAGGTCTAATGAGGGAGGAGTACAGAGAGGTAATAACCTCCTTTTTTTCTGGATGCAATCCCTTTACTTATGAGATGAATCAAGTAGAAGGCTTTTCTGACCACTGCCGCCACATGATGGTCGAATGTGAGATTATTGTCAACCTGAGTACCCAGGTCTCTCACCATGGGTTGTGTACTTAGGGGGTTGCAGTTGATTTGGTAATCAGTAGGGGCCGTGTTTTTCTGAATAATATGATAATACATTTTTTTTGCGTTTAACTTAAGGTCATGACTTTGGCACCAGTTATTTGTAGCTGTGAGACCCTCTTGCAGTATGTTAATGTCATTTGGGGCATCAATGAAAGTAGCCAACTTACAGTCATCCACAAACTTGGTCATCCACAGGCCCTTGGTCTTTGTCTGGACCTCTGAGAAGTAGATGCCAAACAGTAGGGGTCCCAGGACAGATCCCTGGGGAACACCACTAGTAACAGGTCTGCTGTCAGAGGTGGTAGCATTTATTTTGACCTTGTGGGTCCTATCTGTGAGCCAGTTGGCCACCCATCTGATGAAACAGAGATTAACACCAAGTTGCGTTAGCTGTTCAATGATGCCCGAGTGGGTAATTATGTCTAAGTCTTGGCCACGTCAAGGTAAGCTGTATGTACTGACTTTCCCTCATCCAGGGCCTTGGTGACAGTCTGAAAGAAGTCAACTAGGTTCAATAGGCAAAATCCGCCCCTGCCGAATCCGAATTGGGTGGGGTTGAGTGTTTAGAGATTGCCTATGTCCTTGTTTATGAGGTCCATAATAATATACTCCATGGCTTTTCAGATCAGACTTGTCAAGCTAATGGGGCGATAGTTTCCTGGGTCAGTAGTGGCACCAGACTTGTGCAGGGGGATGACAATGGCAGCTCTCCACTCTGCTGGAATGAAGCCTGTAATTAGGATGTGGTTGAATAAGGACCTCAGTGACAAAGCTAGTCCTTGTTAGAGAGGGTGCAGAATACAGCCTGGGATATTATTAGGTCCCATGAAGCTGAGTTCTTTGCCTTGGATAAGGACTTTAAGACTTCATCTATGGAGATATGAGGTGTGGGACAGGTATTGAGGATGTTGACTGGGCCTTTGGGGGATGATAAGGGGGTGAAGTTTGCACAAAACCCATCAGCTAGTAGGTTGTCTAAGTCAGCATGATCAGTGTAAGTGGTACCATTAAGTACTAATTTGGAACAAACTTGGGCTTTGCCATGGATGCTCCTAACATAACTGAAGAAGGTCTTGTGGTTTCCCTTTGTTTTGGAGACTAGTTTCAACTCATAATTGGCTTTGGAGTTTTTCACTAGTGATCTAATTTGCTTGTTGAGGCAGAGGATGGAGATTTTCTGATTTGGAATTTGTTCCTTTTTACCCTTGGACAACTGTTTCTTCCTTTTGTTGTAAAGTCTGTTGATATAAGATGTCCGCCAGACAGGTTTGCATTTCCTTGAGGAGCAGGTTTTAGTTCTGTTGGGTATGGCTGAGTACATGCAGTTGTACAGGTGCTTGTATACTGCACTGGCATACTGGTCAGCATAGTTGTCTCATCCTCTGAGGAGGGTGATGATGTGAAGCTGCTGATACCTTCCATTAGGAGGGTGTAGACAGCTTTTGAGACATTTTTTAGCCTGGTTATGGCTGGATGGGATAGAAATTTCAAATAAGACAGACTGATGATCTGAGCTTACCAGGGAAGAACATACTAGGGGAGTGGTGCAGTGGTCACCCATATTGGTGAGAACCATGTCCAATATGTTATCTCCCCTTGTGGGTAATGAGACCAGCTAGTCTAGTGTGTTAGAGTTGATGATGTCAAGGAATCATTGGGTGAGTGCATTAGTGCAGGGATAATTCACCCAGTCTATGGTGGGGTAGTTGAAGTCACCAAGGATCAGGGTGTTAGGGAGTACCTTGATTGAGTAAGGTAGGAGGAGTGGGTGTCCTGAGACATGGAGGGGGTCTATAGCTGAATATAACTTGGATGGGTGTCTTGCCAACTGTCAGCTGCACCTGCAGCAATTCCAATGCATCATGCTGGTAAACTAGTCTGGAGGTGTGCCTGTCTTTAATGAAGATAGAGACACAACTACCCATAGTCTTTCTGACCTCTTTTTGGGGTTGGAAAGTGTGGAATAAGGTATAGCCTGGTAAGGCAGGGGTGCTCTCTGCAGCCCTGAACCAATTTTCCGTGACTGCACAGACAATCAGCATCTTCCAGTGTGAGGGGAGCCTCCACTGAGTTTATTTTCAGAGTAAGGCTCCTAGCATTGAGCAGCATGACCTTCAATTTGCTTTTTGAAAGATCTTTTATGTTGGAAGATTTGTCTTTGGGACATAGCCTAAAAAAGGCACAATGGGGGAGGCAAGAACCTTGGCCAAGATCCAGAACCCCATGGGTGACAGGTGGAGGCCATCTCTGGCAAAGCAATGAGGCCTGTCAACCATGTCATCCCAGGCAGACAGATACTGGATCCCTTTGGAAAGACACCAGAAACTAAGCCAATTGACGAAGTCAATAATTTCTGTTGGTATTGTGGTATCATTCTTGGTGAAGGTAGGATGCTGCGCAGGACTAGGGTCACACCTGCCTGGAGCGCATATTCTAAGACCTCAATCATGTCTCTCTTCATATAGTCCAGGGGGTACGTCTAAAGTCATTCACACCAACAGGGATTTGGTGAGGAAGGAGAGCCAGGGTCAAAAAGTTTCTTAATTGAGCTTCAGAATTTTATTTTTGTAATGGCCTAGCTTTGTAGGTTATAAAGTTTCTTGTTTAGGCTCCTAGCACTGAGCAGTAACACCTTTAGTTTTCTCTCGGTTTTATTTGCTATGTCAGAAAGTTTATCAATTTGGCATTGCCTAATAAAACTCTAAAGGGGTGGAGAAAATTTTAACCAATACTCAAAAACCTAGTGGTGACAGGTGTAAACCATTCTTTGCAAAACGAGTTGGTTTGTTAACCATGTCCTCCCACGCTGACAAATATTGAATTCCTCTAGAAAGACACCAAAAACTAATCAATTATTGAACATGGTCTGTTAACCATGTCCTCCCATGCTGACAAATATTGCATCCCTCTAGAAAGACACCAAAAACTAAGCCAATTATTGAAGTCAATCATCTTTTTTCATACTGCGGCATTATTGATTGTGAAGGAAAAATGCTGCTCAATAGAAGGCACATACCCGTGTGAGACATATTCAGAGAGTTCAATAATGTCTCTCTTCATATAGTCCAGGGTGGTACATATAAGGTCACTAAGGCTCACATGGGCTATGATATGATGTGGTGTAGTGACTTGAGTGCATGTGCAACTTGGTTGATCCTGGTTCCAGGTAAGCAATTAACCATTATCTTCTCATTGTTCAGTCTGGTACAAGGGGCATCTATGTGTCATACAATGGAGTCAGGGCATCTATGGGTCATACAATGGAATATGAGCATCTATGAGTCATACAATGGAGTCTGGGCATCTATGTGTCATACATTGGAGTTAGGGCATCTATGTGTCATACAATGGAGTCAGGGCATCTATGCGTCATACAATGGAGTCTGGAGTCTGGGCAGCTATGTGTCATCTATGTGTCAGATCCTGCCTTTTGAACCTGGTTGACTTCTTTGAAACAGTCACCAAAGCCATAGATGAAGGGAAGGTAGTCCACACAGCCTATCTGGAAAGGCATTTGACACAATACCCCACTCGGGCATCATAGATAAGCTATCCAGCTTAAATATAAACCCCTATGTCACAAGATGGGTCGCAAACTGGCTCAAAGACAGAACCCACAGAGTGAGAGTTGCTGGAGCCATGTCAGACTCGAAACCGGTCACAAGTGGCGTCCCACAGGGTTCTGTCCTGGGACCACTCTTGTTCGGTATATACTTTTCCGAGGTACAGGCAAACGTGGGAGGACTATGGCTCAGCAAGTTCGCAGACGACTGCAAACTGGGTGCCATAATCAACTCTCCAGCTGACACAAACATCCTTCAAAAGGTCTCACAGAGACAGATAACTGGTGCCAGCGCCATGGTTTAAAGCTAAATGCCAAAAATGTATAGTCATACCCTTTGGCAAAACAATGTGCCCACAAATTACCACATAGGCAGAAACCCATTAAGTACAGAGAAAGTTATTAGGGACCTGGGGACCCAAGTTGATAGCAATCTCTCCTTTGAAAACCACATTGCCAAAGTGGTTAGAAAGACCTTCTACATAGCCCACCTCATCACGAAGGGTTTCACATCTAGATCAAGAGAGGTAATCGTGTTCCCTTTATTCATCCCTCATCAGGCCCATCATAGAATACAATGCCCCTTTTGGGATGTACCTTACCTGACACCTGCAGCAATTAGAAAGACCCCAAAAGTATCTCACCAAGAGGATCAAGGGTCTCAAACAGATGCCATATGCTGCTCGGTTAAAAAAACTCCAGCTCTACTCAGTTGCATACCACCTACTTCAAGGCGATCTATGCCTGACATACAAAGCTATGTCAAATCCAGAATTAATGGACATGCTCCACCTCAGTAAATCTAAATCCCTTAGAGCAACACGCTCGAGGGACTTGAACCTCAGCACAGAAATAAATAGAACTTGCTGGAGGGACAGGTTGAAAACCCAGAGGCTCCCTTCGCTCTGGAATAGAATTCCAATTCATGTGAGGGAGAGCACCTCACTGAATCTCTTCAAGAAGAATCTCGATAAGTGGATGGGGGATCGTAGGTTTGTCCCAGGGATTACTCCCGTGTCACTATTAGACAGAGGCACAGTAAACTAAACCTTAAAAAGGGCACAGTATACTCAAATCAAGGGGTGGCGTAAGACATACAGAATCGGGCTAGGCGTATAATTGCCCCAGGGCAGATAGCCTAGTATGAACCTATGAACCTATGAACCTATACAATGGAGTCAGGGCATCTATGCATCATACAATGGAGTTTGGGCATCTATGTGTCATACAATGGAGTCAGGGCATCTATGCGTCATACAATGGAGTCAGGGCATCTACGTGTCATACAATGGAGTCAGGGCATCCATGTGTCATACAATGGAGTCAGGGCATCTATGCGTCATACAATGGAGTCTGGGCATCTATGTGTCATATAATGGAGTCTGGGCATCTATGTGTCATACAATGGAGTCTGGGAATCTATGTGTCATACAATGGAGCCTGGGCATCCATGTGTCATACAATGGAGGCAGGGCATCCATGTGTCATACAATGGAGTCAGGGCATCCATGTGTCATACAATGGAGTCTGGGCATCTATGCGTCATATAATGGAGTCTGGGCATGTATGTGTCATACAATGGAGTCTGGGCATCTATGCATCATACAATGAAGTCTGGGAATCTATGTGTCATACAATGGAGTCAGGGCATCTATGCATCATACAATGGAGTTTGGGCATCTATGTGTCATACAATGGAGTCAGGGCATCCATGTGTCATACAATGGAGTCAGGGCATCCATGTGTCATACAATGGAGTCAGGGCATCTATGCGTCATACAATGGAGTCTGGGCATCTATGTGTCATATAATGGAGTGTGGGCATCTATGTGTCATACAATGGAGTCTGGGAATCTATGTGTCATACAATAAGTCTGGGCATCCATGTGTCATACAATGGAGTCAGGGCATTCATGTGTCATAAAATGGAGTCAGGGCATCTATGCATCATATAATGGAGTCTGGGCATCTATGTGTCATACAATGGAGTCTGGGGATCTATGCATCATACAATGGAGTCAGGGCATCTATGCATCATACAATGGAGTCTGGGCATCTATGTGTCATACAATGGTGTCAAGGGATCTGTGCATCATACAATGGAGTCAGGGCATATATGCATCATACAATGGAGTTTGGGCATCTATGTGTCATACAATGGAGTCAGGGCATCTATGCTTCATACATTGGAGTCAGGGCATCTATGAGTCATACAATGGAGTCTGGGGATCTATGTGTCATACAATGGAGTCAGGGCATCTATGAGTCATACAATGGATTCAGGGCATCTGTGCATTATACAATGGAGTCAGGGCATCTATGTGTCATACAATGGAGTTAGGGCATCTATGTGTTATACAATGCAGTCAAGGCATCTATGCGTCATACAAAAAAATAATCCTTGTTTTCCCGCCTTTTTCGACTAGTTTAGACCAGTATACAGGCATTGCTGTATTCTGGGCTGTGGTGTAGTTCCTGTGTTGTCCATTACCTTACTTGGATAAAAGGAAGTTTCTTTGCTCACCAGTGGGAGTGGGGAGCCTTGAGCAGCCTACCTATCCTTGGGGGAAGTGACCTCAGCACAAGAAGCTGTTAGTAATTGGTTGTTTGGGACCATTCCTAGCTCTTTTGCAGTTCACTGCTTAAAATCCACCTCTGGGCATTTTTTTCTGGCTATACTGCTCAGACAAGCTCCACGTGGGTTTACAGAGTGGTCCTAGCAGCAAGGAACTCGAAAAAGCGACTACTTTCTGGATTTAAGTATCTTTTCTTTTTTTTCACTGAAAATAGCTTCTGCTGCTTACTTTAAACTAGCTTGAACTGTTTTTTTACTGATTACTGCATTTATTTTAAAAATTGCACTTAAAGTTACATTTAGTCAAATTTAGTCGAAAGTTTGCTTGTTTGTTTGTTTAATTGAACTGTGGAGGATGCCCACTAAAGTATGCTAGCCTGTGTAACTAATTTATCACTGTCTCTGCATTTTCTGTGTATTTCTGCAAAAAAAACAAAAAAATAATCCTTGTTTTCCCGCCTTTTTCGACTAGTTTAGACCAGTATACAGGCATTGCTGTATTCTGGGCTGTGGTGTAGTTCCTGTGTTGTCCATTACCTTACTTGGATAAAAGGAAGTTTCTTTGCTCACCAGTGGGAGTGGGGAGCCTTGAGCAGCCTACCTATCCTTGGGGGAAGTGACCTCAGCACAAGAAGCTGTTAGAAATTGGTTGTTTGGGACCATTCCTAGCTCTTTTGTAGTTCACTGCTTAAAATCCACCTCTGGGCGTTTTTTTCTGGCTATACTGCTCAGACAAGCTCCACGTGGGTTTACAGAGTGGTCCTAGCAGCAAGGAACTCGAAAAGGCGACTACTTTCTGGATTTAAGTATCTTTGCTTTTTTTTCACTGAAAATAGCTTCTGCTGCTTACTTTAAACTAGCCTGAACTGTTTTTTTTTACTGATTACTGCATTTATTTTAAAAATTGCACTTAAAGTTACATTTAGTCGAATTTAGTCGAAAGTTTGCTTGTTTGTTTGTTTAACTGAACTGTGGAGGCTGCCCACTAAAGTGTGCTAGCCTGTGTAACTAATTTATCACTGTCTCTGCATTTTCTGTGTATTTCTGCAAAACCCCCAACAAATATAATCCTTGTTTTCCCGCCTTTTTCGACTAGTTTAGACCAGTATACAGGCATTGCTGTATTCTGGGCTGTGGTGTAGTTCCTGTGTTGTCCATTACCTTACTTGGATAAAAGGAAGTTTCTTTGCTCACCAGTGGGAGTGGGGAGCCTTGAGCAGCCTACCTATCCTTGGGGGAAGTGAACTCAGCACAAGAAGCTGTTAGTAATTGGTTGTTTGGGACCATTCCTAGCTCTTTTGTAGTTCACTGCTTAAAATCCGCCTCTGGGTGTTTTTTTCTGGCTATACTGCTCAGACAAGCTCCACGTGGGTTTACAGAGTGGTCCTAGCAGCAAGGAACTCGAAAAAGCGACTACTTTCTGGATTTAAGTATCTTTGCTTTTTTTTCACTGAAAATAGCTTCTGCTGCTTACTTTAAACTAGCCTGAACTGTTTTTTTTTACTGATTACTGCATTTATTTTTAAAATTGCACTTAAAGTTACATTTAGTCGAATTTAGTCGAAAGTCTGCTTGTTTGTTTGTTTAATTGAACTGTGGAGGCTTCCCACTAAAGTGTGCTAGCCTGTGTAACTAATTTATCACTGTCTCTGCATTTTCTGTGTATTTCTGCAAAAAAAAAAACAAAAAAAACCCCCAAAAAATAATCCTTGTTTTCCCGCCTTTTTCGACTAGTTTAGACCAGTATACAGGCATTGCTGTATTCTGGGCTGTGGTGTAGTTCCTGTGTTGTCCATTACCTTACTTGGATAAAAGGAAGTTTCTTTGCTCACCAGTGGGAGTGGGGAGCCTTGAGCAGCCTACCTATCCTTGGGGGAAGTGACCTCAGCACAAGAAGCTGTTAGTAATTGGTTGTTTGGGACCATTCCTAGCTCTTTTGTAGTTCACTGCTTAAAATCCGCCTTTGCATGGCTTTGCGCGGTTAAACAAGGTTAAACTTTTTCTGGCTCCGCCAAGTCTGCTCTTCAATTTTTCCCTTAGAACTGTTCTACTTGCAATCTAAACAGCCTATACTCTATCTGAAAAGCTCAGCACTTGCTCCTAAAGCATTTTGTATACAGGTAAAGCACTCTTAAACAAACGAAAAGTACTTCATTCATCTAAATTCTGTTGAGTACCCATTTCCCTATAGGTCCTTTCTGACTCAGTTACACAGCAATCTTTTTCACTATTTCTAGCATGTCAAAGGGTCAGTTGCTAGCGTCCTCTCCTGTTCAGCTGGTGAATCTAGAATCTTGAGGCAATGTTACAATTGCCTCATGTACACAGACAACCCTCTCCTCCTCCCAACAAATACAAATATATGCGAGATGCAACTATATAGCCAAACTGGAGGCTGAGCTCTCTCAATTCAGTACTGGCAAGACCAGTCAGGAGGAGAAGGTAACCACGCACACCACAAACCCAGTCTCACATAGAACTATCACAACTGCAAACCAAACACATAAACACACAAAACATACTGAGGCTGATTAAAAATCTACCAAAACAACAGAGGCCTCCAAAGCAGACACCCAAGCAACCACCACCTCAAGACATAGCAAATGCAACACATAGTTCACAAAGTCAGTGTGCTAAACAGTCACAGCCCTTAAGGCCAAACAACATGCCAGACACACTTGTAATAGGTGACTCCATAGTCAGGCACACTGACGCCCCGCCACCAGACTGAACAAGGAGAGGGTCACAGTAAGCTGCTTGTCGGGAGCTAGAATCCGCCACATAACACAAGCACTCAGGTCACTCCACAGCAAGTACAAATATGACTCAGTCATTGTACATGCAGGTGTAAACGACCTGAGACGCACCTCCCTGGACTACATGAAAAGAGACATAGAGGAGCTCTCTGATTATGTAGCCCAGGCCGGTATGACCCTGACCCTGAGCAGCATCTTACCCTCACCAAGAATGATGCCACAGTACAAAGACAAAATGATCAGTTTTAACAATTGGCTTAATTACTGGTGTCATTCTAAGGATCCAGTGTCTGTCTGCTTGGGATGACATGCTTGACAAGCCACGCTGCTTCAAGGGATGGTTTGCACCTGTCACCCTGGGCTTCCGGATATTGGCCAAGGCTCTTGCCACCCCATAGTGCCTTTTTAGGCAAGGCTCAAATGACAAACCTACCTCCCTAGAAAACACAAATGGAAAAAACTAAGGGTAATGCTGCTCAATGCCAGAAGTCTAAACCTCAAGATGCATGCCCTCGAAGCCCTTCTCAGTATGGAGAACATCTATGTCTGTGCAGTGACTGAAACCTGGTTCAAGGCTCCTGAGAGCACCCCAGCACTATCAGGTTTTACCTCGTATCATGCTTTCCGGCCCCAAAACTTGGACAGAGCCACAAAAGGAGGGGAAGTATCCATTTTCATCAAAGATACCCACACCTGCAGGTTAGTGGCAATTCAAGCATCGGAGACTATCCAGGTGCAACTAACCATAGGCAAAACTGCCTTACAGTTTGTAGCATGCTACAGACCACCCTCTCAAACTCAGGAACCCCACACAGCCTTCCTGAAGACACTGGAGAGTATGAATGTCTCCAAATACCATCATTTTGGGAGACTTCAACTACCCAAACATAGACTGGGAACATTACTCAAGCCCCAACACTCTAGCCCAAAGGTTCTTAGAATTCATAAACTCAAATGCAATGGAACAATTAGTCACCATTCCCACAAGAGGAGACAATATACTAGACCTGATCATCACAAACATGGGGACAAAATGCTCCACACCGGAAGTACATCCCTCTTTGCTAAGATCAGACCATAAATTAATCTCACTGGAAATCCACATCCCGCCCCCACCCCCTGCACAAAAGACCACAGTGAAGAACTTCTCAAAAGCAAACTTCACACTTCTTAAGACTGAAGTGGTATCTTTCAAGGCCCCTGGGCCAGTGGAAACCACAACAAACACTGCTGAATCCCTTGCAAATGCCTTCTATGGGCACCTTCAAGAATGAATGGATCATGCAATCCCAAATAAAACCAAGACCCATTCCCCAAAGGCAGGCGACCAGTCTGGTGGACCCCATCCATAAACAAACTTTACAACAGAAGGAGGAAGCTACTACATGACAGAGCAAAATCCCTAAAAGGAAAGGCATCTCTGATCAGTACTAGCAAAAAACTACGATCACTCATAAAATCATTCAAGGCCAACTTTGAGAGAAAAATCACAAATGACACAAAAGACAATCACAAGGCCTTCTTTAGCTATGTTAGAAACCTGGGTGGAAACTCCCAGATATGCTCAGAGTTAGTCCAAAATGACACAAAATACACTGAACCCACTGACATTGCCAACATTCTGGCAGACAGGTTCAGTGCAAATTTCTCCCCCCCCCCAAAAGGAGAAATAACTATCCCAGCAGAGTGTAGCCTCCCTAACATCTCAGATGCCCAGGTGAGAGCCGCCCTCTCTAAAGCTAAAAACACAGCATCAATGGGACCGGATGGTGTCCTGGGCTGTGTGCTACATGAACTCCAAGAGGAACTAAACCCACACATAAGGCTGCTGTTTAATCTTAGCCTTACCACAGGATACGTACCCAAAGAGTGGCGTACGGCAACAGTGGTCCCACTTCACAAAGGCTGTGCTTCTACGGACCCTGGAAATTACCGCCCCATAAGCCTGACGAGCCTGGTCTGCAAAGCTATGGAGAGGATCATTATGGAACTCATAAACAAAGACATTGGGGACCTACAGACATTGGATCCTACCCAATTTGGCTTTGTCAAGGGCAGATCCTGCCTTCTGAACTTGGTCGACTTTTTGAAACAGTCACTAAGGCCATTGATGAGGGTAAGGCAGTTCACACAGCCTACCTTGACCTTGCAAAGCCTTTGACACA
Source organism: Protopterus annectens (assembly GCF_019279795.1). Classification (NCBI taxonomy): domain Eukaryota; kingdom Metazoa; phylum Chordata; order Ceratodontiformes; family Protopteridae; genus Protopterus; species Protopterus annectens. The sequence goes on along the minus strand of NC_056726.1, from coordinate 1,037,950,297 downwards.
ATACCCCACTCGGGCATCATAGACAAACTCACCAGCTTAAATGTAAACCCATATGTCACAAGATGGGTTGCAAACTGGCTCAAGGACAGAACCCACAGGGTCAGAGTTGCTGGAGCTATTTCAGACTCTAAGCCAGTCACAAGCGGTGTCCCACAGGGCTCAGTCCTGGGACCCCTCTTGTTCGGCATTTATTTTTCCGAGGTACAGGCAAACATAGGAGGATTGTGGCTGACAAAGTTCGCAGATGACTGCAAACTGGGCCATAATTGATACTCCAGCGGACACAAACATCCTTCAGAGAGGCCTCATAGAAATGGATAATTGGTGCCAGAGCCATGGCCTTAAGCTAAACGCCAAAAATGTATAGTCATACCCTTTGGGAAAAACAAGGTACCGACAAATTACCACATAGGCGGTAATCCATTAAGTCTGGAAGAGGTAATCAGGGACCTAGGGACCCAGGTTGACAGTAACCTCTCATTTGACACTCACATTGCCAAAGTGGTTAGGAAGACCTTCTATATTGCCCACCTTATCATGAAGGGTTTCACATCTAGATCAAGAGAGGTCATTGTGCCCCTGTACTCTTCTCTTATCAGGCCAATGATTGAGTACAATGCCCCATTTGGGATGTATCTCACCCGACACCTGCAGCAGTTGGAAAGACCCCAAAAGTTCCTCACCAAGAGGATAAAGGGTCTTAAACATATGTCAAATGCTGCCCGACTGAAAAAACTCCAGCTCTATTCAGTCGCATACCGCCTACTCAGAGGTGATCTGTGCCTGACGTACAAGGCCATGTCCAATCCTGAATTAATGGACATGCTCCACCTCAGAAAATCCAAATCCATCAGAGCCACGAGAACAAGTGACTTAAACCTCAACACAGAAATAAATAGAACGTGCTGGAGGGACAGATTCATAACCCAGAGGCTCCCTACACTCTGGAACAGAATCCCAGTCCATGTTAGGCAGAGCCCCTCACTGACTCTATTCAAGAGAAATCTCGACGAATGGATGGGAGATCGTAGGTTTACCCCGGGGGTCATCTCTTTGTCACTACTAGACAGAGGCATAGTAAACTAAACCCTAAAAGGGTGTAGTATTCTCATCCTAAGGGGTGGTGTAAGCCACATACACTCTGGCTAGGCTTATAAATGCCCTAGGGCAGATAGCCTAGTACGAACCTATGAACCTATGAACAATGGAGTCAGGGAATCTATATGTCATATAATGGAGTCAGGGCATCTATGTATCATACATTGGGGTCTGAGCATCTATGCGTCATACAATGGAGTCAGGGCATCTATGCGTCATACATTGGAGTCAGGGCATCTATGAGTTATACAATGGAGTTTGGGGATCTATGTGTCATACAATGGAGTCAGAGCATCTATGCATCATACAATGGAGTCGGGGCATCTATGTGTCATACAATGGAGTCTGGGGATCTATGCATCATACAATGGAGTCAGGGCATCCATGCATCATACAATGGAGTCTGGGCATCTGTGTCATATAATGGAGTCCCCTATGGCATAAGTCCTCAGTAATGTGTTTTCTTACCTTATGGGCTTTGCTCTAGGGGCTCCACTGCATGTAGGGATATGTGTGATGTGTGGTTTTGCTTTTGGTGAGTGCTTTAAAGATTGCAAAGAATAGGAGTTGCTGTTTTTAGGCTTAGGAGATCTTTAAGGTTTGGGAGGATTGCTTTTTAGTTACTCAGCATAAGTTGGTCTATGTGTGTGGTGGACACAGTGTATGAAGTGTGTGTGTGTGTGTGTGTGTGTGTGTGTGTGTGAGAGTGTGTGCTGCCTCCACTTTAATTGTGTATATGCACTTCTTGCACACTGTGTTTGCTTATTTATGGACTAAATGGTTGTCTGTGAATGAGAGAATTGCTACATTGTCACAGGTTACCCATATCTACCAGGCTGACAATGAAGACATTTGGACATTGCATATCCATATTATCCAGATCTGTATTTGGATAGGCTGCTGTATATTATGGACTGAGTTATACAGAGATCTCCTTGGGTGCTCTCTGGGGTTCGGCACTAGACTAGGTTAGATTGTGTTAAGGTTTGATAGTAGTGTTATTTAACAAGCAAACCAGCTGCTCTAAGCTTGTCTTCATACAATGGCTTTGTTTTAGCTATACAAAGTTCCAACTTTCAGTTCTAAGGGTAGTTTCATACATAAAATGTAGTATGTAGGTGTTTACATCAGCACAGAACACTGTTAATCTCTAAATGTACAAACACCAAAAAAAAGATTGCTTGAGTGCTTGAGAGTGTAATGCTACAAGAAAATAACTTAAACAAACTACCTGCACAAGGCAATTTCAATTACTAGCAACCTTTAAAATGAATTAAAGGCAAAATCAACAAATAAAGCAAAAATAAAGCAGTAGCAGAATAAAACAATTAATGGAATTGCAAAACAATAAAATAAATCTCTTCTCTGCTTAGGATCAAGCAGGACTAACTCAGGACCTTCTCAGAGTGTGCTTAGGGCAACAAGCAGATACGAACTCTGGGAAAATGAGCAGGAGACAACTTATAGACAGGGAGGTTTACTCGAGCAGTACTGTTTTGCTGGGTAGGCACAGTAACAAAATAAACAGAAAGGCACTGGAATACATCTTTAAGCAGGTAAATAAGCAGAATAAAGCCTCTAGCAGCAAAACTGGAATATAAACAGCTGTAACAGTACTGAAGCACAAATCCTGGAACAGAGTTCACAATACTCCAACTACTGCAATCCCACCACAGACTATTACCAGCAATGCTATTTATGGAAAAATGTAATAAATTAATAAATGAGGCTATAACCTGGCAGTAGTTCATAAGTTCACAGGTTCATAGGTAGGTACTGGGCTATCTGCCCGAAGGCATATATTAGCCCAGCCACATTGAGTGGTATTAACTGCTCCTTTAGTTAGTTCCCTAGGCCCTTGATCTAGCAGCTAGTACCCTTGGCCCCTATCTAGTAGAGCTGTTAGTATGATCCCTGGTGTGAACATTCTGTTACACATCCACTTGTCAAGGTCCCTCTTGAAGAGTGGTAGGGAGGGACTCTGTCTTATGTAGATCGGGACCTTGTTCCATAGCAAGGGAAGTCTTTGCGAAGGGAATCTGTCCCTCCAGCATGTTCTATTCTTTGTTGTGCTGAGGTTTATATCCCTAGAGCATATAGCTCGAGTAGATTTGGTTTTGCTAAGATGGAGCATGTTCAACAGTTCTGGGTTGGACATGGCTCTGTATGTTAGACAAAGATCGCCTCTGAGAAGGCGGTATGCAACAGAGAAAAGCCTTAGTTTTTTTCAATCGTGCTGCATAGGGCAACTGTTTGAGACCAGTAATCCTCTTAGTGCGGTACCTCTGTGGTCTCTCCAGCTGCTGGAGATGCCTAGCCAGGTACATTCCAATTGGTGCATTGTACTCAATAATGGGTCTGATGAGGGAAGAGTAGAGGGGCACCACTACATCCTTAGATCTTGGTGCAAACCCTTTCGTGATCAGATGGGTCACATAGAAGGATTTTCTAACCACCTTGGCAACATGGTTATCAAAGGAAAGCTGATTATCTACTTGGGTCCCTAGATCCCTTATTACTTCTTCAGATTTCAGGGGTTACCTCCTATGTGGCAGTTCACGGGTACTCTGTTTTTTCCAAAGGGGATTACTACGCATTTTTTAGCATTTAGCTTGAGACCATGGCTTTGGCACCATGCATCAGTCTCATTAAGGCCCTTCTGGAGGATATCCATGTCGGCCAGTTGTGCAGTCGTCCACAAGCTTGGTCAGCCACAGCCCTTCAGTGCTTGCCTGTACTTCTGAGAAGTATATGCCAAACAGGAGGGGCCCCAGGACAGAGCTCTGAGGCACACTGCTCGTTACTGGTCTGGATTCAGACATAGATCCCGCTACTCTTACTTTGTGGGATCTGTCTGAGTGCCAGCTTGTGATCCATCTTGTGACATAAGGGATTATGCCTAGGTTGGTGAGTTTATCAATAATACCCAAATGGGGAATGGTGTCAAATTCTTTAGCAAGGTCAAGGTAAGCCTTGTGTACCTCCTTTCCCTTATCTATAGCCTGAGTAACTGTCTCAAAGAAGTCCACCAGGTTCAGGAGGCATTATCTGCCCTTGACGAAGCCAAACTGTGTGGGGTCAAGTGTTTGGAGGTTCCCAATCTCTACATTTATGAGTTCCATAATGATTCGCTCCATTGCCTTACAGATCAGACTGGTCAGACTTATTGGTTGGTAGTTCCCAGGGTCGGTTGTGGGCCCACCCTTGTGCAGCGGAACCACCATTGCTGTGCGCCATTCTATGGGCACATATCCTGTCGAGAGGCTGAGACTGAACAGTGTATTCAGATGCAGGGTTAATTCATTTTAGAGCTCACGTATGACACAGCCTGGGACACCATCTGGTCCCATGGAGGCAGTGTTTTTAGTTTTAGATAGAGCCTTATTAACCAACATATCAGTAATAATTGGAGTTACACAATCCCCTGGAATAGTAATAGGCCTTGTAGATGGTGAGGGTGGGGAGAAATTTGCACTGAACTTGCCGGCCAAGATGTTGGCAATGTCAGTGGGGTCAGTGTATTTTGTTCCATTGTGTACTAGCTCAGAACAGACCTGAGCATTGCCATTTAGGTTTTTGACGTAGCCATAGAAGGCCTTATGGTTATCCTTGGCAACTTTCTTTTCTAAATTGGCTTTAGTTGACTTGATGAGGGCCCTCAATTTCTTACTAATGCTGATCAGGGATGATATTTCTACTTGAGATTTGGCCTTTTTTTGTATAAGTCTCCTCCTTTTATTGTATAGTTTGCTTATAGATGGGGTCCACCAGACTGGTTTCTTCTTGCTTGAGGAAGGAGTCTTGGTTTTATTTGGGATAGCATGGTCCATGCAATCCTGAAGATGTATATAAAGTGCCTTGGTGTAGGATTCTGCATCCTGGATATCATTATCCTTATGCAAGGGAATAGTGAAGCTTTCCACTTCTGATGCAAGTAGTATGAAGTTTGCCTTGGAAAGGTTTTTTATGATGGTTTCTTTGACTGGGGGAGATGGAGGGGTGAGGATGTCCAGGGTTATCAGTTTTTGGTCTGATCTGAACAGAGAGGGAGTGATAACGGGTGTGGTACAATGGGTGCCCATATTTGTGATGACTAAATCCAATATGTTGTCCCCTCTAGTGGGAGAACATACCAGTTGTTCAAGGGCATTTGAATTTATAGATTCTATGAACCACTGGGCATAGGAGTTAGAACTTTGGTAGTTTGCCCAGTCTATACCAGGGTAGTTGAAATCCCCCAAAATTATGGTGTTTTTGTAGGACCTTTATATTTTCCAATGCCTCAAGGAATGCTGAGTGAGCATCTTGGGACATGGTGGGCGATCTATAACAGGCTACGACTTGAAATGTGGTTCTCCCTGCTGATAGTTGCGCATGGATGATCTCTGGGGCATCGTGCTGCGCCACTAACCTGGAGATGTGGGTATCCTTGATGAATATGGATACACCTCCGCCCTTTGTACTGTGATCTGGTAACAGGCCAGAAGGTATAGGTTCATAGGTTCATAGGTAGATACTAGGCTATTGACCCTAGGGCCCATATAAGCCTAGCCAAAAAGGTACCCTGGCTTTCAGCACCCAAGAAAATGATTTTCCTGTGCCCCTGTCAAGCAGATCTACAGAGGTGTTCCCTGAGGTGAATTTCCTATTTCCCATCCAATCATCAAGATTTTTCTTGAAGAGTGCTAATGAGGAGCTTTGTTTGATATAGATAGGTAGTTTGTTTCAGAGTATGGGAAGTCTCTCGGACAGGAATCTATCCCTCCAGCATGTCCTGTTTATTGTAGTGACAAGGTTTAGGTCCCTAGAGTGTGTAGCTTGGAGAGATTGGGATTTCTTTAAGTGGAGCATGTCCAACAGCTCTGGGTTTGACATAGCTTTATATGTTAGGCAGAGATTGTCTCTGAGTAGGTTCATAATTCGTATGATATGAATTGTAACCTGGTAGTGCTGGGGTGCTCTCGGGAGCCTTGAACCAGGTTTCCGTCACTGCACAAACATCGATTTTCTCCATACTGAGGAGTGCCTCGAGTGCGTGCATTTTGAGGTTGAGACTTCTGGCATTGAGTAGCATTATCCTTAGTTTTTGGTTACCTGTGCTGGTTACGGTAGTTGGTTTGTCCTTTGAGCCATGCCTAAAAAAGGCACTATGGGGACAGCAAGAGCCTTGGCCAGTATTTGAAAGCCTAGGAGTGACAGGTGCAAACAATCTCTGGCGAAACAGTGAGGCTTGTCTATCATGTCATCCCAGGCAGACAGACACTGGATCCCCTTAGAATGACACCAGAAGCTTAGCCAGTTGTTGAAATTGATAATTTTGTCTTTGTATTGTGGTATCATTCTAGGTGAAGGTAGTATGCTACTCAAGGTCAGGGTCATACCAGCTTGGGCTACATGATCAGAGAGCTCCTCAATGTCTCTTTTCATGTAGTCCAGGGAGGTACATCTTAGATCATTCACACCAACATGTACAATGACAGCGTCATACTTGTACTTGTTCTGGAGTCACCTAAGTGCCTGTGTTATGTGGCAGATCCTAGCACCCGACAGGCAGCTGACAGTAACCTTCTCCTTCTTCAGCCTTGTGAGTGGAACATCTGTGTGCCTTACTATAGAGTCTCCTATTACTAGCGTGTTGGGTATGGTGTTTTGCCTTAGGGGCTGTCATGAGGCACACTGCTGAGGTGAATTATGTTATTTCTGGCTTGTGTTTGGAGATGCAGGTTGTTTGCTTGTCTGCTTTGGAGGGCACTGTTTCTTTTTCAGATTGGTACCTAGTGCCTCCGAATATGTTTTTGTGTATTTATGTATTGCCGGTGTTTTGCCGATGCTTGTTTTGTAGATCCATGTGTGACTGGTAGTGTGATGCTCGTGTGTCTCTTCTCCTCTTGATTGTCTGTTGCAGTCATGGGTTGACAGCACTTAGCCTCCAGTCTGGCTCTGTATTTGCATCTCTCATAAGTGTTTGTGTCTAGAGGTAAGAGGAGAAGGTTGTCTGTATACATGAGGCAGTTGTGACATTGCCACAGGATGCCCAATTCCACCAGATGAACTGGAGAGTATACCTGAAGCTGACCTCTGGACATGCTTGGAAAAGTAAATTGCATTTGAGTCTTGAGGACAATCGAGGGTCTTATGTTATATTATAATAGTGCTGTCTAGGAGATTTGGAAAATAATAGTGCTGTCTAGGAGATTTGGACAAGTGCTGAGTTGGGTTATGCAAGTGCTGCAATAAGAGCAGTTGATGTGAAGCACTTGAGTTGAGGCTTGCCTAGTTCTAAGGGAAAATTTGCAGCGCAGACTTTGTGGAACCGGGAATAGTATACCCCAGCTAACGGTGATGCCCGATGCTGCTCTGTGCGCAAGACCGCGCAAAAAGAAAGTTGCAGGGTTTTAAGAGAGAGAGAGATCAAGGAGTTTGGAATTGACCCAAAATGGCCAATAAAACTACAGTTTCTAGGCAGTAACCACTCTTACAGGGACAGGCCGGCTGCTCAGTGTTAACCACTGCCGCTGGTGAACACAGAGACTTCCCTTTAGACCAAGTAAGCACTGACCTCCAAGAAACTTACAAACAGTTCAGAACAGCAACTCTGTAACTGAATTTTTTTTAAATTATAGAAAGCGGGAAAATAGCAAGATTTTTTTTTGTTTTTGTTTAAGGATAGCAGAGACAAACAAGTAGCAAACTAGTCAGAACAGTGTAATAAATGACCCCAACACGTGTGTGCTAGGTCAGAGGCAGGTAAAATGCAATTTTAAGAAAAAACATTTTAAATTAAGTGCAACACAAAAAAATGCAATAAACAGGCTCTAGGTATGTTCTAAATACTGTTTCTAACACAGATATCAACTTTTGAAAGCAAGAAAATGTCGAAAAGTAGGTGGCAATGCAGTTTTTCTAAGAAATAAATCAGAAGAAAATACTTAAAATCTCAAAAGTGGCTCCTTTCTCCTCTTGGTAGGTGCTTCAGCAACAATTCATAGCTTATTTACAGCTTATTTAGCACAATGGTAAATAAAACTACAGGAATACAGCCCCAGACAGGGGTCAAAATGCAAACAGCTGGCTTTGGCAAATAATTCTACTTATGTAGGTACAAGCTGGGTATAATGCATAAACTATGCTACAATCTTGCAGTAATACAGAATCTTTCCTCATCTACAAATGAAGCTACAACACTAAGGTCCTACATCAAACATGGGAAATAATCAGAAAAGTAGAAAAAATTATCACCACACACATCACTACAAATGCTACTTAAAATACTGAAGCAGAATTTAAATAAAAGCTTTTGAGATATATGACTTGTATACAAATAACCTACTATCATTCTCATGCCCAAACTGGGAGCTGATTTTTTCTTAATTAAAAAAATTATAGTCCTGTTTCACACATATTATCAGAAATTCCCAAGGTCATACCATTTCATTTCAAGGACATCTGCCTTCAAACCAATACAATTATGAGAGAACTGGGTAACTATTTTGAATACACACTATCATGTGGCAATTCTTAATCCACCATAGTTTGCAATCCATTCTACTTATTCCAACTAATTTCCAAATATATTTCCTCTACATCAGAAGAAGTCATATTCTCCAATTACTCCTGTCCCAATCAAGTCCATCACTGAATGTAATACTCCCTTTTTAGTGTGCTTCTCTAAGTGTCTTGCTGAACTTGGGAGACACCCTAAGATTTCTGGCTGTCTTCTTTTACTCCACTTCTTATAGTCACCTTCATAGTTAGACTTTTAATATTTCATGCCACAAAACGTCCTGTTCAGTTCAGCATCCTTCTTCACAAAAGCAGTGACTGATAAAATATCTGTACCAAGGACATTAATCTCCATCAACAAATAAACAGAAGTCAATAAAAGGACAGTTTCATAAGTCAATGCATCCCTATTTTAGAACAAGCTTCTCCAAGAAGTCAATCAAAACAGTACCCTCCCCATTTTCAAGCTAAATTTCAAGGATCAGTTGGAGTTTTACAAATTCACCCCCAGTATATCCTGTGCACCTCTGACTGAAAAGGCAGTGAGCACAACTGAAGCACAGCAAACTCAAGGTTTGGGAATATTGATTTATTTGGCTCAACTCCTAAATTCTCTTTTCTTATATTTGTACAAAAAATAACAGCTCCAAGTGACACATACACATCAGCAGATCTCTTTATTCCAAAAACTAATTTAGCACTTTCATCATGCAATGAATATTTAGAAGCACAGCTATCACACTGATGGATAATACTCAATGCTGCAGTTTCTTCTGGGCTTAATTGGGTCTGTCTCCATAAGAGGTATTTTAAAATTGAAAACATCTGACCTCTTGTTAACAACTGACTGTGTTTATTATGCATCTGTCTACATATAATGAAATGTGTGCGTACACATGCGCAGTCAGACTTCCTGTTATACAGTTTTTATTTTTTGAATAGAAGGGCATTTTACTGAATGGATATTTTTAATCGTGAGATTTTATGAAGTGCATTTTTAAGGGTTAATGTTTTTATGTGACTTCTAGTTCTGATGAAGTCCCAGATATAACAGGGAGAAAAGTGCTAAACTAATTTTTAGATAAAGAGACTTGGTGGTGTGTGAATGCCTCGTGACGGTGCTATTTTTTTGTATTGGTGTCATCAGTATACCGTTTGTGTTTTGGTTCTCTGTTGGAATATAATGCAGCCAGGATGTCATTTGCAATGATTGGTGAAACCCAGCAGGATAAGTCTTATATTTCAAGGGGATTTTTGGAAGATGATGGGCAACTTAATTTTGTTAATTAAACAATTATTACAGCAGTTGTCACAGCAGGAAATCCCTACCAACATGAGTAATTCAGATTGGAACACCAGTGGAGTATTTGAACCTGATGAATTTGTTATTATGCAGGATATCTCAAATATTACCCAGGGACAGCATTCTTCTGTGAGGATTTCCTGCCATATTGCACAGTCTCGCAAAAAAAATGAAATTAGAGCTGTGCAGACTGATGTACAAGTTAATAACCATTTTACTACTATACAGGATTGATTTAGTAAGATATATTTTTTATGGATCAAGGTATTTTCAATAAAACACTAATGATTTGCAAATAGGACTTTTTGAAATGAAAGTGTCAAAATACAGGAAGTTGCAAATAAATAACAGTTATTTTTGTGAGTGCATCAGGGTAAAGCAAGTGACCAGGGGTCTCTGATTTTGGTAATATCCCACAAGCCTATTTGAAGGTTTGGACCTATATAAGAATTTAATGGGCTTATTCGATAAACATGAACATGGACTTGTGAAACTACTTATGAAGCAAAATGAATGGAATATGGATAGGTTAGTGACAGAGATTACCGATTTAGATAAATCCATTACTAGTGACTTATTGGTTGTGAAATATGAAGCCTGATACTGTAATATTTTCACCAATGCAGACAGAATTTGTAATGACAATAAAAACAAAAAAGAGATAAAATTAAAACGAGACATGTTGGAACATAGTAATGGTAAAACATATCCTGCGTAACCAAAACATGGTGTGCAAATGATGGTCGAGTTCAATTCTGGTGATGTTTATGATGAAGAAAACTGAGGACATGGCCTAATCAGTGGACACTGTTGAAATCCTTATCAAGTTTTCCCCACTGTACCAGTTGGAGAGATTGAGGAATCAAAGGCAGGTGCCCAGTAAACAGAGACCATATGTATGGAACTCATGGGGGAGATATTATGGACCCCATAACTGGAGGTAGGGCAGAGACCACCACCAGTGTACCAAGTGATGACAACCACTGAACATGAGAATGTGATTTACAACAATAAAAGGGACTTTAACATTCATAATTATAGTGGCATTTTAATATCCAAACAGCATGCCAGTTTCTTTGAAAGAAGAACTCAAGTTCGCAATATTATTATTGATTTAAAATTGTTTTCTAGGAAACTAAATTTTAGTCTATATTTTTCAAGCAGTGACATGAATGAGTGTATGGAAAAGAAAAGGTTGATGAGAAGCAGTACATTTAATCCCCCATTACATCCAGTTATACAGTTATTCGAACAGATTTGTGAACAGGATATGGGGAGGAGTTTAAAACACAAGAACCAAGTACCATGGTTTAATTTAAATCAACATGAATGGGAATTTTTAATAAATATTTGTAACAATAAAAAAATTAGGCTGGTGGAGCCTAATAAGAGGGTCGGTTTAGTGGTGATAAACACTACTGTCTGTTAAAAAATTTATTCTGGTGGTTTGTAAGATGACGTTGGTGATCAAGAAGAGGAGGAGGAGTGTGAGGGCAGCACAAGGATGAAATGGTGGAAATTGAAAAAGGGTAATTGTGAGGTGAAGTTCAGGGAAGAGTTAAGACAGGCACTGGGTGGCAGTGAAGAGTTACCAAATAGCTGGGTAACTACAGCAGAGCTAGTAAGGGAGACGGTTAGAAAGGTGCTTGGCATGACATCTGGACAGAGGAAGGACGACAAGGAGACATGGTGGTGGAATGAGGAAGTACAGGAGAGTATACAGCAAAAGAGGTTGTCAAAGCAGAAGTGGTTTTGTCAGAGAGATAAAGAAAGTAGACAGGAGTATAAGGAGATGAGGTGTATGGCAAAATGAGAAGTGGCGAAGGCTAAGGATAAGGCATATGGAGAGATGTATGAAAGGCTGGAAACTAAGGAGGGAGAAAAGGACCTGTACCAATTGGCTAGACATAGGGACCGAGCTAGGAAAGATGTGCAGCAGGTAAAGGTGATAAAGGATAATGAGGGAAACATATTCACAAGTGAGGAGAGTGTGTTGAGGAGATGGAAAGAGTACTTTGAGGGGTTGATGAATGAAGAGAATGAGAGGGAGAGAAGGTTGGATGATGTGGGGGTAGTGAATCATGAAGTGCAATGGATTAGCAAGGAGGAAGTAAGGATAGCTATGAAGAGGATGAAGAATGGAAAGGCTGTTGGTCCAGATGACATACCTGTTGAAGCATGGAGGTGTTTAGGTGAAATGGCAGTGGGGTTTTTAACCAGATTGTTTAATGAAATTTTGGAAAGTGAAAGGATGCCTGAGGAATGGAGAAAAAGTGTTTTGGTACCGATTTTTAAGAATAAGGGTGATGTGCAGAGCTGTAGTAACTACAGAGGGATTAAATTGATCAGTCACAGCATGAAGTTATGGGAAATAGTAATGGAAACTAGGTTAAGAAGGGACGTGGTGATTAGTGATCAGCAGTATGGTTTCATGCCGGGAAAGAGCACTACAGATGCGATGTTTGCTCTGAGAGTGTTGATGGAGAAGTACAGAGAATGTCAGAAGGAGTTGCATCGTGTTTTTGTAGACTTAGAGAAAGCATATGACAGGGTGCCTAGAGAGGAGTTGTGGTATTGTATGAGGAAGTCAGGAGTGTCAGAGAAGTGTGTAAGAGTGGTACAGGATATGTACGAGGGTAGTGTGACAGCGGTGAGGTCTGCGGTGGGAATGATGGATGCGTTTAAGGTGGACGTGGGATTACATCAAGGATCAACTCTGAGCCCTTTCTTATTTGCAATGGTGATGGACAGGTTGAGAGACGAGATCAGACAGGAGTCCCCGTGGACTATGATGTTTGCAGACGACATTGTGATCTGTAGTGAGAGTAGGGAACAGGTGGAGGAGACCCTGGAGATGTGGAAATATGCTCTAGAGAGAAGAGAAATGAAGGTCAGCAGGACTAAGACAGAATATATGTGTGTGAATGAGAGGGAGGATAGAGGAATGGTGAGGATGCAAGGAGTAGAGGTGGCGAAGGTGAATGAGTTTAAATACTTGGGATCAATAGCTCAGAGTAATGGTGAGTGTGGAAGAGAGGTGAAGAACAGAGTATAGGCAGGATGGAGTGGGTGGAGAAGAGTGTCAGGAGTGATTTGTGACAGATGAGTACCAGTAAGAGTGAAAGGGAAGGTCTACAAGAGGGTAGTGAGACCAGCTATGTTATATGGGTTGGAGACAGTGGCACTGACAAAAAGGCAGGAGTTAGAGGTGGATGTGGCAGAGTTAAAGATGTTAAGGATTAATAATAAGTATATTAGAGGGTCAGCACAGGTTGGAAGGTTTGGAGATAAAGCCAGAGAGGCAAGATTACGTTGGTTTGGACATGTACTGAGGAGAGATGCTGAGTATATTGGGAAAAAGATGCTAAGGATGAAGCTGCTAGGTAAAAGGAAAAGAGGAAGGCCTAAGATAAGGTTTATGGATGTGGAGAGAGAGGACATGTAGGTGATTGGTGTGACAGAGCAAGATGCAGAGCACAGGAAGAAATGGAAAAGTACAGTTTTGTACCTACCATAAATGTAGATGTTCGAAGATCCACATTGCTGCAGTCCTAACACTTGGGTAGTCCGCTGTCCCAGTCAGCCCGAATACCAAAGTATAAGGCTGACGTCGGTCAAGGCGCATTTGACTGACATCAGGACGTCAGGGTACAAATGCGCATGACCGACGTCATATCCTCAGTCTTTTCTTGCCCCAGATGTCAGAAGACCCTAAAAGGATAAGGCTAAAACCAAAAAACACCAAACACTCCTGTACCTAATATATGTACAAAATATACAAATTTTCAAAAATAGAACCCCACCCACACAACCACCCCTAAACACAGAGGGGAAGGAGGGAGGGTAAATTGGACTGCAGCAATGTGGATCTTCGAACATCTACATTTATGGTAGGTACAAAACTGTACTATGTTCTTCATCTCACATTGCTGCAGTCCTAACACTTGGGTAGAATCCCAAAGCAGAGGTAAGGGAGGATGGCTAAACTATAATGAAGCAGGAGCTGCCAAAATGCCCTGCAACACAGCAGTGGCAAAACCAGCCCTGGATTTAGAATAGAGAGGAAGGCGGTAATGCTTGGAGAAAGTATGCACTGAACTCCAAGTAGCTGCCTCCAAAATATCCTTAGTTGCCACCCCCGTTAGAAATGCTGTTGAAGTGGCAGTAGCCCTCGTGGAATGAGGCCTAATCCCAGCTGGAATCTCCTTGCCATGATGGGAATAACAGAATGCAATGCAAAACCCAATCCACTTAGATATAGTTTGTTTTGACACAGGCTTGCCCTGGGAACTCAAAGCAAAAGAAACAAACAACTGCTGAGACTGCCTAAAATCCCTAGTCCTGCTTAAATAATAACGCAACTGCCTGTGTACATCTAAAGTGTGCAAAATCTTTTCCCCCTTATTTTGGGGATCTGCATAAAAAGTAGGCAAATGAATAGTTTGGTTTAAAGCCACACTAGAAACCACCTTAGGCATAAATGAAGGATTAGTACGTAATGATACCCTATCCTTATGAAAAATCAAAAAAGGCTCAACCGCCATAAGGGCCTGCAATTCAGAAACCCTTCTTGCAGAAGTAATGGCCAACAAAAAAGCAATCTTCCATGACAAGTATTTCAATTCAGCAGTAGCCGCAGGCTCAAAAGGTTGTAGAGTAAGTTTCTCCAACACAAATTGAGGTCCCAAGCAGGAGTAGGAGCTCTACGTGGGGGTCTTATATTCTTTGCCCCTCTAAGAAATTGCTTGAACAAAGGATGAGAAAACAATGGTGGGTCACAATCATAGTGAGCTGAAATTGCTGCAGCATGAATCTTAATGGAAGAGAAAGACAAACCTTTGTCCAATAACTCAGTAAGATATTGAAGAGCCACACTCAAATCAGGCTCAGAAACATCCAAATCCTTTGCTGCACTCCAAAATAAAAATCTCTTCCATTTTTCTGCATACACTTTACGCGTACTAGGTCTTCTGGCTTCCATAATCACATTCAAAACTTGTTGAGGAAGTTGAGACCTGCTGTGGTTCAAAACAGAATATGCCAGGCTGTTAGATGAAGAGAGTGAAGCTTGACATTGAGAAGATGACCGTTCCTCTGAGACAAAAGGTGTGGAATTAAAGGTAAAGGCCATGGAGGCTTCCTTACCAGACTCCTCAGTAATGGGTACCAGTGTTGCCGAGGCCAATCTGGAGCTATCAAAATCATCCTTGGCTTGTCTTGTCTGACCTTTAGGAGTACCTTTGGGAGGAGAGGCAGAGGTGGAAAGGCATACACATGAAGATTTTCCCAACTGAACGAAAGAGCATCCACTTTCCAAGCTGTGTGATGAAACCTTTTAGGTGCAAAACTTTGGCAGCTGGTGGTTTAGTGGAGAAGCGAACAGATCTATGTCTGGAGTTCCCCAGGACGCTGTCAATTGTCGAAATACATGAAGATCCAGTTTCCACTCGTGGGGATCCATGATTTGCCTGCTTAACACATCTGCTAAGGAGTTCTGTGCTCCTGGCAGAAACCTTGCCTGTAGATTTAGCTGCAAGCTGAGCGCAGTCTCCCACAAAATCATTGCTTGCCTGCATAGAGGATAAGAATGTGTTCCCCCTTGCTTGTTGATGTACCACATGACAGTTGTGTTGTCTGTTAGAATCAACACCTGCCCAGGAAGAAGTAACTCCTTGAAAGCCATTAATGCAAACTGGACTGCTAACATCTCCTTCATGTTGATATGTAGATGCTGTAGTCTGGCAGGCCACTTGTCTTGTATCCACTTTCCATTCAGATGAGCTCCCCAAGCTATGTCTGAGGCATCTGTCGTTAGAATCTGACTCGCCTCTGGCCGGGTCACAGAGAGTCCCTTGTTTAGGTGACATTCCTGAGCCCACCACAAAAAATCCTTTTGAATGCAAGGTATTATTGGAATGACAGTGTCCAAATCCTGGCAGTGCTGTGTCCATACATTTTTTAGATACCATTGCAGCTTCCTCATATGCAGTTTGGCATTGGGAAGCACCAGAATACAAGATGCCATGAACCCTAATGCTTGAAGGACTGTCCTTGCAGTCAGCACGGACTGATGAGATAGTTGATGGAAGTAAAGGGATAGACTCTTTTGCTTGTCCGGGGTTAAAAAGGCCATCTGGGCTGCTGTATTCAGTCTCACACCCAGAAAGCACATGTCTTGAGAGGGTACTAGACTGGACTTTATTTCGTTCACAGAATACCCCAGGCATCTTAGCACTGCTATCACATATTCCAGATGCTGAAGAAGCTCGTCCTTTTCTTGAGCCAGAATCAGACAGTCGTCCAAGTAAGGATAGATTTGTATTCCTTTTAGCCTGAAAAAAGCTACAACTGGAGCCAGAACTTTTGTGAATACTCTGGGCGCAGTAGATAAGCCAAAGGGCAATGCAGAGAACTGATAATGTGAATTTCCAGCTCGGAAACGCAGATACTTCCTGCAACTGAGTCTGATAGGCACATGAAGGTAAGCCTCCTTGAGATCTAAAGTTACCATCCAGTGATCTTTGCCCAGCAGAGGTAAAAGCTGTTGTAACGTCAACATTTTGAACTTGGGAATGTCCAAATAAGTGTTGAGGATAGACAAATCCAAAATTGGTCTCCACGTGTTCCCCTTTTTGGTACTAGGAACAGGCGAGAATAAAATCCTAGGCCCCTTTCTGGCACAGGAACCGGCTGAATGGCCCCTATCTGGAGCAACAGAGAAATTTGCTTGTGAGCCTCTTTTCTTTGTATAGGAGGAATGTCTGGCATGCCTTTGAAAGGAGGCAAGGTATGGAAATAAAACCTGTAACCGTGGTGAACGATATCCAATACCCATCTGTCTTGGGTAATAACACTCCAATTTTCTTTGAAAAGTGCCAGCCTTCCTCCCAAAGGTGCTGCTAGACGAGAAGGCTCTGGCAGCTGAAAAGGCAAGTCATTGGGTCTGCTTACGAAAGGACTGACCCCTGCCCTCACCAGAAGACTGGGCAGGCGAACTGCCTGTTCTAGGCCTAAAAGAACCTTGAGCTCTGCCCCTACCACGTCTAGATCTACCCCTAGACTGAGAATCATAAGAAGGATAAGTCCACCCTTAGTAGGCCAATTTCTACTAAACTTTGGAGGCTGAACCTGCAAAAATCTTTAACAGTCTGCATAGACTTAGCCTTGTCCTCCATTTTCTTTAAAACTGCTTCCACAGGCGCACCAAATAACACATCAGATTGTAAAGGAGCATCTAAAATCCTTGTCTTTACATGTTCAGCTAAATTCTGATCCCTCAGCCAGGCGTGCCTGCGAAGAACAGAACCAGTGGCTGCCACCCTCGAAGAGGCCTGTACAGCATCAAAACCACATTGCAAGGAATGCTTACCCACCTGTTCAGAAACATGAACCAAATCCTGCAACTCTTTACACTCAATACCTTCCGCCAGAGCATCCACCTTAGACTTCAATTGTGAAAGGAGATAATTTTGGTATTTCAACATGTGAAACTGGCAATTCAAAGCCCTCATGGCTAAAGTGGAAGAAGTATACACCTTCTTTCCCCATCTATCCAAAGCCCTTGCCTCTTTATCAGAAGGAACAGGATTTTTAACAACAGAAGCCTTAACACCTTTAGGGCCCTGAGAAACAGTTTCTGGGTCTGCCCTAGGACTCTTAAAAGATACTTATGAGCTTCAGGCACCCTATAATACCTGTCCGGTTTAACTGGGGCAGGAGGCAAAGAATCAGGGTTCAGGGAAGCCTCTGCAAAAACATCCTCTACCACATCCAGAACAGGAGGTATAGCTAAAGGCCTATGCTGGGGTAGAAACAAAAAATCCCTAAGCCTTTTCCTAGAATCAGAGAAATCTTGACCTTCCCATTTAAAATGCTCCTCATGGAATGAAGAGTCTCTGAAAAGAAAAATCCTCAGGAGGAGAAGCCGAAGGTGTAGAGTCATCTACATCAGAATCAGAATAAGGAGGATACTCCTGCAAGTCTTCAGCCGAAGACTCAGAAGCCTCTGAACACTGCTCAAAACTCTCAAGCTCAGGTTCCACCCTAGGCCTCTTATCAGGGGGGGGTAAAGAACCTCTGATCATAGTAATCAAATCTTCTGCCATTTTAAGCATATGTTTCTTAGGCAGAGACCTTGAAGAACTAGGGAGACCCCACTGAAGTTAACCCTGGCCGGCCTCTAGAAGGAGCCTTGCAAACAGAAGGGGAGGGCCTAACCACCTTAGGAAGGGAGGGGAGAACAGCTACCTGAGAAGCCCCTTCAGCCTGGCCTACCTCCTGAGAGGACACATCTTGTAACAGTAAAGTCTCTCCCTGAGAATCCAGAGGAACTTCTGGTAGAACCACCGGCTCCACCGAGCCCTCTAAAGAACTGACGTCCGGGACAGACGGTTCTTCCACCCTAGTCTTCGTTGCTTTGTCTTTGCGCTTTTTAGATGAAGCGGGCGTCGGAGCATCCGACGGCATGTTGTAATTACAACGCTTCCCAAAATCTAACCTGGCACAATCTAATCTTCTCTTAATAGTGCGTTTGTTAAATCTAGCACAAGAGCGACAGCCAACAACGTCGTGCTCAGGCCCTAAGCAAGGTATACACAATGTATGGTAATCTCTATGAGGTATCTGTTTCCCACAAGAAATACAGTTATTCACTTTCTGACATCCGGTTAAATACTGAGGCAAGAAAAAACCAAAATATTCCCCAACGGGGTACTTAGCCAACTTTGATTCGGTCTGAAACTCCGACTTCAGAAAATTTCAGAACGCCAACCTGCACTCGCAATACTGCTTCTGCATCGGACCATGCGGCAAAAAAGACTGAGGATATGACGTCGGTCATGCGCATTTGTACCCTGACGTCCTGATGTCAGTCAAATGCGCCTTGACCGACGTCAGCCTTATACTTTGGTATTCGGGCCGACTGGGACAGCGGACTACCCAAGTGTTAGGACTGCAGCAATGTGAGATGAAGAACATCAGATGATTCACTGTGGCAACCTCTAACGGGAATAGCCGAAAAAAGATGAAGATGATGACAATACCTACAAAAAGGTATCATGTAATTAAATATATGTTGAATATTCAAGAACAGACAATTTGTTATACATGTTGACACAGAGCCAAATAGGGTGTGATGATTATAAATATTTAAGAGTAGAAATACATTAATCCCCACCATATTTAGCACCCCAAAAATGCATAAATATATAGGGAATCTGCCCCTAAGACCAATTGTGAATGCAGGGGCTTCAAAAACCTACCCTGAAGCCAGTGTTATTGACCATAAATTGAAACATGCACTAATGAACCTTCCTTATTTATTAAGGGTTTCATTGGATTTCTTGAAGAAGCTAAAAACAGATTTGTATTCAGATGTTTTAATTTTCATTACGGTTGATGTGACAGATTTATCTACTGTGATTCCACATAGAGAGTTTGAAATGGTTTAAGGATTTTTCTAACAGAAGAAAATAATTTGACATCTTCTGATATTAACTCAGTTGTAGTTGCAATGCGTACAGGGTTATCTTACAATTATATATATTCTGATGGCATATTGTTTCAACAAAAGAAAGTGGTGGCTTTGGGTGCTGCTTGTGTCCCCCCTGTTGGCCAGTATTAAGATTGCACAATGGAAAAAATGATTCATTTTTAATTTAATTAAGTTGAACACCACAAAGCACGCTTCACCAACAAAAGAATGAGCAATTTCTTTTTATTGTAACATCCAAGACTAAGCGCTTTCGCCAGCAATCTGGCTTCTTCAGAGTCATTTTGAACACATTTCATTTTCATTTTTATACAGCATGAATTCAAATCCCATTGGTTGAACCCTGGCCACCCATCAATTAAACTACATAATCAATTAATTAAACTAAAAACAAGTCTTCACAATATCCCTATCTTTTCACATCCTATTTACAAATATACCACATTAATAAATAAATGAATCAACATGTCAGATTTTTTCTCTCTCTATATACACCATGCTATTACATAAAAAATCTAGATGTTAATAATAGCAATTAATTTGCTTTAATTCTCTCATGTATAATACAATCTAGCCAATGCTGAGCATTTGATGTTAATTTCTATAATACAATTATTTAAAATTAAATAAATGAAAAAATAGAAAATATACTGTAGTACTGTTTCAGTCTCTAAAGTCAACAAGGTGGGTGCTTTAGAGACTGAATGGCAGATTAGGCTAGATGCATGTAGACCCCCGGGACTCAATGACTATATCTCACTTAAACCTTTTTTGAAGCTTAGGTCCCAGCAGATTTAAAAACTTTTACAATTTTTATATAATTATTGGCAGAATGTATAGGGTTTGTAATTTTATAGAATTATTTTAAACAACAGTACTACAGTATATTTTCTATTTTTTCGTTTATTTAATTTTAAATAATTGTATTATAGAAATTAACATCAAATGCTCAGCATTGGCTAGATTGTATTATACATGAGAGAATTAAAGCAAATTAATTGCTATTATTAACATCTAGATTTTTTATGTAATAGCATGGTGTATATAGAGAGAGAAAAAATCTGACATGTTGATTCATTTATTTATTAATGTGGTATATTTGTAAATAGGATGTGGGGAAAGTAGATAGGGATATTGTGAAGACTGGTTTTTAGTTTAATTAATTGATTATGTAGTTTAATTGATGGGTGGCCAGGGTTCAACCAATGGGATTTGAATTCATGCTGTATAAAAATGAAAATGAAATGTGTTCAAAATGACTCTGAAGAAGCCAGATTGCTGGCAAGCTAGTCTTGGATGTTACAATAAAAAGAAATTGCTCATTCTTTTGTTGGTGAAGCGTGCTTTGTGGTGTTCAACTTAATTATCAGCATCTGCCCTTGTGGGTGAAAATTTTGTTGTTTCATTTTTAATTTACCCTATCACAGTTCATTATGGTTTTAAGTATGCTTTCTGGACAATATTTGCATTTTGGGTAAATGGAAAAGACAAGGTCAAGGACTATATTAATTATTAATTCTACAACCAACTTCTATAGATTTACATATGACAGTTCCTCAAACAGGTTACATTATCGTGATGTTGAGGTTACAAAAGATCATTATTGTAAGAAGTGTATTTCAAACATATATTGAAAACACACATTTTAAGCCCTTGCTACATTTTAATAGTTGTCCCTCAAAAGAAAGCAGTAATTAAGGTGTAACTGCTGTACCTTGTAAGGTTGGTTTCCAATATGGATATTTTCATAAAAGAATGTAATAGAGTGAAGGTGATGTTAATGATGAGGGGGCATCCGGAAGATTTTGTTGAGGATATATATGAAGAGATTTATGGTAAAAGGTTAATGTGACTCTATGTATCACTCATAGGTAGTGACAGTTGTAACCTTGAGACCAATAATACCAAGAGGACAAGACAGTAGGTATGATGAGTGATAAAGCAACGATTATGACCTACAGTGTCGACAATGCAGTGATATGAGACAGTATCTCTAAACATTGGGACGTATTCTCATTTAATGAAGAAATATTAAGTAAAATAGGTACAAAACCTAGATTTGTTAACAGGGGAGGAAGAAGAGTTAAAAACCATATGGACAGTATCCAATAGAGGGAGGAGAGTTCAAGGAAGAAAATGAGAAGATATCGCTGTGGTAATTGTAGCAAGTGTAAATACATAAAGGAGGATGACACGGTGTCTATAAACCTAAGGGTTATCTTAGTTCAGCCAGTAGGGGGGTCGTCTGTGTAGTACTGTACCAAGAATGTAATGGGTTTTTACAAAGAAAAACGAGAGATCATTTCATGAGAGAATTAATGAGAGAACATTTCATGAGAGAATTAATGAAAACTTATATGCTATCAAAAAAGGAAATGAAAATAATATACTTCCCAAACCTGTCGAATAACTCCATTACACATATTTTTATTTTTTTCTAATATATTAAGGTCACAAAAAATCTACGAGGAGGGTCATGGGATGAATATTTAGAAGCACAAGAATTACACAGTCAAATAAAATAAAATTTGCTGGAGTTCCACCTGGGCTTAATGGTTCGGTCTCCTTAAGCAGTATTTTAAAATTAAAAACATATGATGTTTTGTGAAGAATTGAGGGTATTTAACATATATCTATTTTATTTTATATGTATATATATATATATATATATATATATATATATACATACATACATATATATGAAAACCAAAATATCGATAACCCGAATAAATGACAGAAATAATCCCAAGAGGAAGGCAGTAGTCCAATTTCAATCTAGCAAACTAGCATTCACTGTATAAAATACTAATTTATTGAAAGCTCAATAAATTAGTATTTTATACAGTGGATGCATTAGAGTTTGCTTTAGATTGCATTGAAATTGGACTACTGCCTTCCTCTTGGGATTATTTCTGTTATATATATATATATATATATATATATTATACATATGAAGGTTTTAATAGACTTGTATATTGTAATACTATTACATTAAGGGTAGAAAATAAGGGTTCCTATCACATAATCAAACTTGTACAAGTTCGAACCTTATATGGTCGAGACCATACATTTCGAACTTGTACAAGTTTGAGTGTTTCAAAGGAAATCTCCGTAAGGGGAGGTTTCTATTCTGTTGAATGAGGTGCGATTTCAGAGTTGATATATTTAAGTAGTGGGGGGGGTGGGGAGGGCAGCCCCCCCATGTGTGGGGCGCATAGGGGATTGCCCCCCTGCTTACAACCATTTATTTTGTTTTTCCTCCCTTTTTTTTTTTTTTTTATTCATAGTCGAAGTTTTGTAACTTCAAACGGAACGGTTCATACATTTCGTGTTTGAAGTTATAAAACGTCGACTATGTGATATAGACCCGAAATTAATTATTTATTTTTGATGTTTCACATCAATTTTAATCAAGGAGAATGGAATACACTCTGTGTGTGTCTACAGTCAAACTTCCTGTTAAACAGTTTTTATTTCTTGAATTGTATGGCATTTCATTGATTGGATGTTTTTAATTATGTGACATTTTGAAGTGTATTTTTTAAGGATCAATGATGTTATGTAACTTCTTGTTCCAATGTAGTCCCAGATAGTACAGGCATAAAAGTGCTTGACTAATTTTTGAATAAAAGCATCTGCTGGTGTTTGAGTGTCATGCAGAGGTGTTATTTTTTGGTATCAGCTTCATCAGAATATCTGCTGCAGTTTTAATTCTGGTTCTTGTCTAGTATCTGCTTATGAGCCTATTAATACACGTATGTATATAAAAAGACTAACAGAAATTCTAGCACATAGAAGCAATTGGGATTTAAGGCCAATAGACAAACACAAGCCAGTAACTTTACCCAAAATCTGCTGTCATGATATGTAAAAATACAATAAAGAGGTGGATAAAAATCTTTCTAGTTGGTTCAGATCCCATTTATGTTGATGCTGTTGGAAAAATATGACTTTGCAAACAAATGTACTCAATCTCTAACCTACACAAGTAACCTCAGACAGATTGAAAGTTTTACAATCTATGCAACTATTAATAGGTACAAGGCAAAGACATCTGCTGCCACCTATGTTTTCAACCTTTCACTGGACCCCATATCTGTCAGGTGTCCATATTTTCACAGAATGTTTACATTTTTGTCCTATATCTTTGGTCTGTTCCTTCATAAAATTTGTAGATTTATGTCAAATCAATTAGGATTGAAGTTACTATATGAAGACATGCATTTGCATGCATACCTTATGTTGTTATTATACTCTGACATATGTCATTACCTGTCAGAATGTGTCTTTGCTATAAATACGCTGTTTTTTTTCCTCTGAAATGCTAGATTATACTCTTATATTATGTGAAATTTTGCTTGACTGAATATATGGAGCCTTCCTTGTGATATTATACTCTGACATATAGGTAATTTCTCCTGTTGCACTGTGTCTTTACTATAATTATACTGTTTCTTTTTTCATCTGATATGCTAGATTGTACTCTTATATTATGTAAATCTCATATGTCTGAATATATGGAGCTTTTCTCCCCGGGCCACCACTGAAAATGGGCATATACCCAGTCGAACTTTCCCAGTCAAAAAATCTTCTTCTTCTTTCGGCTGCTCCTGTTAGGGGTCTCCACAGCAGATCAGCTGTTTCCAGTTCTTCCTGTCCTCTGCATCTTGCTCTGTCACACCAACCACCTGCATGTCCTCTCTCACCACATCCATAAACCTAATCTTAGGCCTCCCTCTTTTCCTGTTACCTGGCAGCTTCATCCTTAGCATCTTTTTCCAAATATACTCTGCATCTCTCCTCAGCACATGTCCAAACCAACGTAATCTTGCCTCTCTGGCTTTGTCTCCAAACCTTCCAACCTGGGCTGACCCTCTAATATATTTATTCCTAATCCTGTCCATCCTCGTCACACCCAATGCAAATCTTAACATCTTCAACTCTGCAACGTCAAGCTCTAACTCCTGCCTTTTTGTCAGTGCCACTGTCTTCAACCCATATAACATTGCTGGTCTCACTACCCTCTTGTAGACCTTCCCTTTCACTCTTACTGGTACTCGTCTGTCACAAATCACTCCTGACACTCTTCTCCACCCACTCCATCCTGCCTGTACTCTCTTCTTCACCTCTCTTCCACACTCATCATTACTCTGAACTATTGATCCTAAGTACTTAAACTCATCCACCTTCACCACCTCTACTCCCTGCATCCTCACCATACCTCTATCCTCCTTCTCATTCACACACATATATTCTGTCTTAGTCCTGCTGACCTTCATTCCTCCTCTCTAGAGCATATGTCCACCTCTCCAGGGTCTCCTCCACTAGTTCCCTACTCTCACTACAGATCACAATGTCATCTGCAAACATCATAGTCCACAGGGACTCCTGTCTGATCTTGTCTGTCAACCTGTCTATCACCATTGCAAACAAGAAAGGGCTCAGAGCTGATCCTTGATGTAATCCCACCTCCACCTTAAACGCATCCGTCACTCCCACCACAGACCTCACTGCTGTCACACTACCCTCGTACATATCCTGTACCACTCTTACATACTTCTCTGACACTCCTGACGTCCTCATACAATACCACAACTCCTCTCTAGGCACCCTGTCATATGCTTTCTCTAAATCCACAAAGACACAATGCAACTCCTTCTGACCTTCTCTGTACTTCTCCATCAACACTCTCAGAGCAAACATTGCAACTGTAGTGCTCTTTCCTGGCATGAAACCATACTGCTGATCACTAATCATCACGTCCCTTCTTAACCTAGCTTCCACTACTTTTTCCCATGACTTCATGCTGTGACTGATCAGTTTAATCCCTCTGTAGTTACTACAGCTCTGCACATCACCCTTATTCTTAAAAATCAGTACCAAAACACTTTTACTCCATTCCACAGGCATCCTCTCACTTTCCAAGATTTCATTAAACAATCTAGTTAAAAACTCCACTGCCATTTCATCTAAACACCTCCATGCTTCCACAGGTATGTCATCTGGACCAACAGCCTTTCCGTTCTCCATCCCCTTCATAGCTATCCTTACTTCCTCCTTGCTAATCCACTGCACTTCATGATTCACTATCCGCACATCATCCAACCTTCTCTCCCTCTCATTCTCTTCATTCATCAACCCCTCAAAGTACTCTTTCCATCTGTTCAACACACTCTCCTCACTTGACCATGACTTATACCATTGACTTTCCCGGTCAACAAATGTAAAATAAAATAAATAAATAATTTTGAGTTTCAGACCTCATATCCTTCAGAAAATGCATGCTAACACAAATCCTAATATTTTATGAAGTTTGTAAGAGCTTTACTTAAAAGCTCTCCTTATTTTTGGGCCTTTGTCCAGCCATTATTTAAGGCTTTGTCCAGATTTTTTGCACTAAGAGGTTGAGAGGTATGCTGGATCCATTTTAGTGCATAAAATAGCTTACACTTTGGGAGATCTGGTATAATGGGATAGAGACAAAGACCATAATATTCGCTGATGACATCTTCTTATGCGTTGATAAAATATTTATTTCAATCTCTCCCTTGCTGGGCATTGTTAGGCAATACAGACAAGTTTCAAATTATAAATTAAACTTGGAAAAATCTATACTATGCCCAATAAGGAATGTCTTTATCCACGCCCACTGATTTGCAGAATGATCCTTCTCATATCTGAAATATCTGGGCATTCCATACTATCAAGACCACAAGTGCTGATATGAAAAATAAATATCACTAAAATATTAAAATAAATACAAAGGGATTTAAATACATGGTCAAAGTTACACTTCAAGCTGTGGATCAGGAATGGCATGAATGAGATGAATATATCGCTTCATATATTCTTCTCATAAACAAGACAATTACTAAAATCCTGCAAGTCATATTTAAGTAAATAAATATGATAGTATTAGACTTTATTAAGAACTATTATAAGAGTCTAAAGAAACTGCCATGCATACGCCACCGAGTTTCAAACTGCAGTGCAGTAATAACAGAAAAGTAAAACTTACCAAAGAATGAAAATACAGTAAGTGTCCAAAACATTTTTTTGTTAATCTGCAGGATTATCCCAGTGGATCATGGGACTGTGCCACAATAGCTCATTTGTTCTTCCTTTAGGGCAAGAGTCAGGCAAGTATCTCTGGATGGAGTGAGAGTCCTGTACTCCTTGTATCTCTGGATGGAGTGAGAGTCCTGTGGCCCTTGTATCTCTGGATGGAGTGAGAGTCCTGTGCCCCTTGTATCTCTGGATGGAGTGAGAGTCCTGTGCCCCTTGTATCTCTGGACGGAGTGAGAGTCTGGTGGCCCTTGTATCTCTGGATGGAGTGAGAGTCCTGTGCCCCTTGTATCTCTGGATGGAGTGAGAGTCCTGTACCCCTTGTATCTCTGGATGGAGTGAGAGTCCTGTGCCCCTTGTATCTCTGGATGGAGTGAGAGTCCTGCGGCCCTTGTATCTCTGGATGGAGTGAGAGTCCTGTGCCCCTTGTATCTCTGGATGGAGTGAGAGTCATGTGCCCCTTGTATCTCTGGATGGAGTGAGAGTCCTGTGGCCTTTTTTCCTCAGCCAGAATGCCTTATCAGCCTATTTGATCCCCCCTGGATGCGAGAGTCAGACACTCTGCTGATCCCATGGACTGACATGGCTGCCAACCTTACAGGCAGCTTTCAGGTTTCATACGTTTGGTTAGTATGGAGAGGTGCGTGTTGCCATAGCACAAATGCCTTTCTGATTAAGTGGTGAACCACATATTCAGCACAGGTATGCTATTCGCCTTCTGCAGGCAATCAACTACCTACTGATACGTGCTGCTAATGCACTGAGGAAAACCACATTTCTCCTTTAAGGATGGGCATATAAACATCTTCTGCTCACTGCATTCCTCCCTGCCCAGCCCCCTGCCCTCTTGCCCCTGTATTTCTAATGGAATACAGGTTGACTGGATTGAAGTCATGCAGTTGCCTCTCTGTGCCACAGGACCAGGCGACATATAAACTTATATACACATAGATGCCTCTCTTACAAAAACAATGGAAAGGACTTTGTAGAAACACCATAGCAATTCCCTTCTTTATTGTATTTATTTTTATGTTCATTGCTTAATGGAGCTGGGAAACTAATTACGATGGACCTTTTTTCAGGTTCAGCCTGAGTGCATGACAAGTATAAAATATACAAAAAGCTATTTCAAACTTAACTCGAAAATATATATATATATATATATATATATAAATATATATATATATATATATATATATATATATATATATATATATATATACACACACACACACACACACACACACATATATATATATATATATATATATATATGTACATATATATATATATATATATATATTTATATATATATATATATATATATATATATATATATATATATATATATATATATATATATAAATATATATATATATATATATATACATATACACACACACACACACACACACACACACACACACACACACACACACACACACTGTGGAGAAACATTGTAAAAGATATTCACATAATTTACACTCTGCAGGATATGCTGTTGTTTAGGGTAACAGAATACTGAGAAAGAATAACTTGCGGGTACAGTTTAAAGACAGCAGAGTAAGTCAGTAAGGAAAAGACAGTGAAGTTAGTGAAATAAATAGAAAACAGTCAGAGTTAGAATATAATGGGGAAGGAAATGGTAACTATGGTAACTGTAGAACAAAGCCAATAGGTAAGTAGACTTTTAGGAGAAAAAAGGATTATGGGTACTGTAGTCAAAGTTCTAACTTCTAAAAGACTCACTGTCAGTGGTTTCCCCCAGGATTGTGTGTTGGGGTCACCTATTCTTTGCCATCTCTTTCACTGTTGCCAAATTTGATATAAAGGATATCTGTTTGAACAAGTTTAATGATGACTACAAACCCTAAGCTCTCATCAGCTCACCTGAAGATGTCCACATCCTCCATAAGGGTCTATTCCTCACTATCTCATGTTGCCAGAAAAATGAACTCAAGCTAAATATAAAAAAAAGCAGTAGTGTAGTTTTAGGAAACCAGTAGCATCCATGCCCCAGTCACATAAATGACACCCCACAAACTAGATACTGTCATTAGGGATCTGAACACATATGCAGAGAAGGAACACTCCTTCGGCCACTGTGTATCAACTATCATTAGAGAGTCTTTTTATCCAAGCAGTCTATTTATTAAAGGCATATGTCCTCCAGGTTAAGAGAAGCAATAATCTTGCAGTCCATATTAAAATATAATCCCTCATTGGCATGTATCAATGCAGACATATCACCTGAGTAGAAAAAAAAAACTAATTTCCTTACAAGAAAAATCTTGGGTATGAGCACTCTATGTTATGGAAAAAGTAAGTAAAAGTCCCTTCTCTCTAATCTGTTTCATACAGACTTTTATGTAACAGCTTTGTGTTGTTCACAAAGCAGGAAGTGCCCCTGTCCTGAGTGATGTTTTACACATTTCTAAAACTTGTAGTACTACAAATATCACCTCTAGGGACATGAAAGGATAATGGAATACAACTAAATAGTGATCCATAAATTCATTCTAGTCAAACCCTGCTGTCCCTTATAAAAAGGGGGAGCAAGTATTCATAGGTTCATAATAATTTACTAGGCTAACAACCACCAGGATCTTCATAAACTCACCCATTCAGTCCAAACCAGCAGTGTTCCTGTCTATCATGGTTGTATTTGGAGCTGTAGCATACCTCTCAACTGTACAGATATTTGCAGAATGTCCAGATTCTTGCTTCATAGTTTTGGTCTGTTTTTGATAAAATTGTGGTTTTCTGGCAAATTAGTGGCAAACAATTAAAGACTAAAGTTAGAAAATAATGACAGACATTTGAGTTTCAGACTTCAGACCTTACAGAAAATACGTGTTAATACAAAAGCTATTATTCTATCAAATTTCTAAGTTTGTAAAAGCAAAATTTAAAACTTGTCCCTATTTTTGGGCCTTTGTCCCACTTTTATTTATGGCTTTGTACAGATTTCTTGCTCTAAGAGGTTGAGAGGTATGAGCTGTAGTGGCCATGCTGCAAATGCAACATAGGGCTGTCTACTTACAGTATTTATCTGTGAGGAGTAATTATCTGAGGAGATGGACATGATAGAATCTTAATGGACAATTATTACATTTTTGTTTCTGAGAGAGCAAAGTGTATGACTTCTACTCCTTCCTTCTCCATGTGAAAAAACATTAAATGTTCCATTCAGTACAATTCTGTGTTACAGGATACAGTAGACCAGAGTGTAAGTGTATTGACAGCTACAGCTGATAAGAAAACACTTTGAGTTCAAGGATTATTGTCACCTGAGATGCAAATATAATCTAGAACAAAACCAACATTGGCAGACATACAGTAGCTACTCAGCCCACCCTCATCATGTGGCCAAAATGTCAAAAGATGTTGCAGAAAAAGTTATCTGAAACACTGTCTACTGGAGAGCAACTGACAGGATAAGAAAACCGGCAAAGAAGTAAGCTGTGCTACATATCATATGCAAGGCAGGTTGTATTCAGCAGACTCTGAGACTTCGGTTGCAGTCTAGCTGTTTGACCTTTCAGGTGTAGTATTGCTGGTATGCATGCTGTTACAGGTGAAGGATTACTTTGGTTAGCTGTGATGTCTTTATGTTTTATGAGTGCTAAAAGGGGATAGCTGGCTGGCAGACTCATGAGCAAGTGACTGCATTAGTCCATACTGTGAATGAACAGGCAACAAGGAAGAACATGAAGTGAACCATTTATGTAAACCAAATATTTCTTTTTCTGTTTATATACCTGCTGTATTCCACTGAAATAATTCTGGGTGTTTTGGGCTTAAATGCATTAAATTCAATCCACTTGAATCGGTCCTCATTATTAACTTGCAATCTTTTTAGTATTTTTAAACTTTGCTGTGTTCCAGGTTTATTGGTCTAATTGCCATGGTTATGACTTACTGGACATCATGAATCTTGACTGATGCCAATCTGTACTGATTTGTCTCTTTTCTGTGTCTGTACATCACAATTATTTTCTGAATTAACCTAATGACTGCTAATTTTAAGAAGAGGATTATTACATAATTTTGGAACCTGATGTGCAAAGTACCAGCCATTTTTTCTGTTACCAATTTTTATTTTTATTATTATGTTTTCAGAGCTGGTGTTGCTGTCCAGTGGTATATTCCAGTGCAATGAATGAATGTACTTGGATGTCAATATCAGTGACAATATATTGGTATTTGATCTGGGTAATAACTGAGCTGGAATTGAAGAGTTTACTGAAAGATTCGGGGGGGGGGGAGAAGAATGAAAAAAGGTTAGGGATTTCAGTGGGGCTGAGCAACACGGGGTCACCAGTGGGTGGGTAAACAGGGCAATTGTCCAGAATCCTAACATTCTTGCCAGCCTCTGTCACTGGACGATACTGGTAATTATTTTTGAAACACTCACACTTGTTTTTTTTGAGAAATCACAGGCTTAGCAGCCAAGAAAAAAAAATCTGTTTAGCAATTATCTTTTCCTGGTTACTCGAGCTTTCGGTTAACTCAGATACACCAGACAGATATATAAACAACAACAAAACATATTTTTTGTTAACTGGCATGGTTCTTGTGTGTTTCTAGCCTTAAATGTACTCAGTGAGCATTAGGACAGGCATCATCATCTTTCGCTCTCCCACTATCTCTCTCTCTCTCTCTCTTGTGATTTGTAAGCATGTAAATGATAACACAAGTAAATAAAGATTAAATGAAAAGAAAAGAAAAGCAAAGAAAAGAAAGAAGATTACATAGAAATAATTTAGCTTGTTTTCCGTGGGGAGTGGTAATAGACACTACAGAGAATATAGAATGTGGCTATCTTTCTTTGAAGACATGCTATCTACAGTGGATATAAAAAGTTTACACACCCCTGTTAAAATGCCAGGTTTTTGTGATATAAAAGAATTAGACCACAATAAATCATTTCAAAACTTTTCCCACCTTTAATGTGACCTATAACCTGTACAATTAATTCAACTGAAAAACAAACAAATCTGTTAGGGGAAAAAATATAAAAAATAAAAAACATGCAATAACCTGGTTGCATAAGTGTGCACACCCTTAAACTAATACTTCGTTGAAGCACATTCTGATTTAATTACAACATCCAGTCTTCTTGGGTAGGAGTCTATCAGCGTGGCACATCTTGACTTGGCAATATTTGCCCACTTTACCTCACAAAAGTGCTCCAAATCTGTCAGATTGTGAAGGCATCTCTTGTGCACAGCCCTCTTCAGGTCATCCCACAGATTTCCTATTGGATTTAGGTCTGGGCTCTGCCTGGGCAAAACTTTAATTTTTTTCTGGAAAATTCATTCTGTTGTTGATTTGGATATATGCTTGGGGGTCATTGTCATGTTGAAAGGTGAAATTCCTCTTCATCTTCAGCTTTCTAGCAGATGGCTGAAGGTTTTGGGCCAAAAATGACTGGTATTTGGAATTGAATGAACAAAACATGCTAGAGGGATAGGTTTCTGACCCAGAGACTCCCCAGACGGTGGCACAGACTGCCCTTACATGTGAAGAAGAGCACCTCATTGGCCCTCTTCAAAAGGAATCTCGATGATTGGATGGGAGATAGGAAATTCACTGCAGGGATCACATCAGTCGCCCTGTTAGACAGGAGTACAGGGAAGTAAATATTGTGGGAAGAAATAGCCAGGGAATTATGGTTAGGCTTGTATAGGCCCTAGGGCCGATAGCCTAGTACCAACCTATGAACCTATGAACTGTATAAGAGCAAAGGGTGGTTACATGCATACTGTTGAATTTATGGCTTGGAGGGAAGGCCATCTATATTTCTGAGAACAATGTGGCCGCTATATGTATGTCCCTTCTTTATAGTCAAAGGATGGCGTATCCTCTCAGAAGGGTCATACTGCACTGGGAAATAAATATGCATAAAGAAGCTAAAGCTATTGGTTGCAGTATTATTTTTATTTTTGTTTACTTTTTGTTTGTTTTTTTATTTACATTTTGGCATAAGGCATACTTTGTTTTTCAAGTTCTTGCAGTTCTAAAGCAATGTCTTTAATTCAATTCAAAACAAAGATGCACATTCCTACTTTTTCTCATAAGGGGTTTTATAACACAGGAATGAAAACAGCTATTTGCTCGTCTCTAAAAGTGATAGTTTCCAGAACATGAAACAAGTGATCATGACAAAAAGCAATTAATTTGATCTGCAGGGCTATTGCTAAGTTCTTTGAAACAAAATGGAATAAATTATAGTGCCTATTTTTTTTTTATCGCAATCAGGCATTTCAGCTGTACACAACCAATAAAGTGACTGTAACTGATGGGTTTAGAGGCCAGCTGTGGATAAAATGATTGATCTCTTCTATTGCTTGATTATATATAAACAATCTTTTAATTAGTTTGGCAGGGCAGAAGCATTGTGTGTGTGTGTGTGTGTGTGTGTGTGTGTGTGTGTGTGTGTGTGTGTGTGTGTGTGTGTGTGTGTGTGTGTGTGCGCGCCTGCGTGAGTGCATGTGAGTGCATGAGTGCATGTATGTGTGTGTGTGTGTGTAAGCGGTGAATATATGTGAATAAAAATTTTACTATCAAAACTTCGAATGTAACTCCATCGACTGCACTATTATCGAACACGGAAAGTCGAAAATGGTAATGTCGAACTCCAAAGGCCAACCTAGGAATGGGTTTTAACATGGGTCGAGATAGGGGCGAGGTTTGTAGTTCAGCAATAGCAGTGAACACCTATCTCAACCCATGTAAAACCCGTTCCTAGGTTGGCATTTGGAGTTCGACATACCCGTGTTCGACTTTCCAGTTCAACAAAAGTGCAGTCGATGAAGTTACATTCGAAATTTGATAGTAAATCAAATAAACTATCATCATGGATGGTAGGTTTCATAGTTAGATACAAAGCATGTAGTCAAGGAGACCTTAATGACCCTAGCCCAGGTTCCAAATTTACTCAAAGTGGCATGAAGTAGTTGTTACCAACTGCACACTGTACCACATGAAGTATCTGTTACCAACTGCACACTGTACCACAGGAATTATCTGTTATCAACTGCACACTGTACCAAATGAAGTATATGTTATCAACAACACACTGTAATACAGGAAGTATCTGTTTCAATTGCACACTGTACTAGAGAAAGTAGCTGTTACCAACTGTACCACAGGAAGTAACTGTTACCAACTGCACACTGTAATACAGGAAGTATCTGTAACCAACTGCACACTGTACCACATGAAGTAGCTGTTACCAACTGTACACTGTATCAAAGGAAGTATCTGTTACCAACTGCACACTGTACCACAGGAAGTAGCTATCAACTCCACACTGTAATGCAGGAAGAATCTGTTACCAACTGCACACTGTATTAAAGAAAGTAGCTGTTCCAAACTATACAATGTAACACAGGAAGTATCTGTTACAACTGCTCACTGTACTACAGCAAGTAGCTGTTACCAACTGTACACTGTACCACAGGAAATATCTGTTACCAACTGCACACTGTACCACAGGGAGTAGCTGTTATCAACTGCATACTGTAATACAGGAAGTATCTGGTACCAACTGCACACTGTACCACAGGAAGTAGCTGTTACCAACTGTACACTGTACCACAGGAAGTATTTGTTACCAACTGCACACTGTACCACAGGAAGTAGCTGTTACCAACTGCACACTGTACCACAGGAAGTAGCTGTTACCAACTGCACACTGTACCACAGGAAGTATCTGTTACCAACTGCACACTGTAATACAGGAAGTATCTGTTACCAACAGCACACTGTACCACAGGAAGTATCTGTTACCAACTGCACACTGTACCACAGGAAGTAGCTGTTATCAACTGCACACTGTAATACAGGAAGTATCTGTTACCAACTGCACACTGTACTAGAGAAAGTAGCTGCTACCAAGTGTACACTGTACCACAGGAAGTATCAGTTACCAACTGCACACTGTACCACAGGAAGTAGCTGTTACCAACTGCACACTGTACCACAGGAAGTAGCTGTTACCAACTGCACACTGCACCACAGAAATTTACTCAAAGTACTATCTTGTTAAGTGGGTTCCCAACTGAAATGTCGGTACTCAAAATGCCAAGTACTGACATAAAGAAAAAGAAAGATAGAAAATGCAGGAGAAGAGTGAAGACTCCAACCATCCAAATTTATGTATACTAACTTCAAGACTGCTACACGAAGAAATAGCCATCTCAGATTTAATATACAAGTCTATTTTTCAGCTTTTCTGTCTCTGTGTTTCGGGACCCACTGTACCTGCTCTTGGTATTTCAAATGTTTACTGGTTAAGTGACATGCTCAGAGATACATAGCAAGCAAATGAAGGATGAGGAAATCAAACACTGTATCACAAAAAGTATCTGTTACCAACTGCGCACTGTAACACATGAAGTACCTGTTACCAACTGCACACTGTACCACAGGA
The DNA here is from genome assembly GCF_019279795.1 of Protopterus annectens. Taxonomy (NCBI): domain Eukaryota; kingdom Metazoa; phylum Chordata; order Ceratodontiformes; family Protopteridae; genus Protopterus; species Protopterus annectens. The sequence continues at coordinate 1,037,915,398 of NC_056726.1, read as the reverse complement.
AGTTATCTGTTACCAACTGCACACTGTACCACAGGAAGTAGCTGTTATCAATTGTACACTGTAATACAGGAATTATCTGTTACCAACTGTACACTGTACTAGAGAAAGTAGCTGTTACCAACTGTGCACTGCCCAACAGGAGGTACCTGTAATAACTGCACACTGTACCACATGACATAGTTGTTATCAACTGTGCACTGTAATACAGGAAGTATATGTTACCAACTGCACACTGTGCCACATGAAGTAGTTGTTACCAAATGTAAACTGTACCACAGGAAGCATTTGTTACCAACTGCTCACTGTACCACAGGAAGTAGCTGTTATCAACTGCACACTATAATACAGGAAGTATCTGTTACCAACTGCACAATGTACTAGAGAAAGTAGCTGTTACCAACTGTACCACAGGAAGTATCTGTTACCAACTGCACACTGTACCACAGGAAGTAACTGTTACCAACTGCACACTGTACAACAGGAAGTAGCTGTTATCAACTGCACACTGTAATACAGGAAGTATCTGTTACCAACTGCACACTGTACCACATGAAGTAGCTGTTACCAACTGTACAATGTATCACAGGAAGTATCTGTTATCAACTGCCCACTGTACCACAGGAAGTAGCTATCAACTGCACACTGTAATACAGGAAGAATCTGTTACCAACTGCACACTGTATTAGAGAAAGTAGCTGTTATGAACTGTACACTGTACCACAGGAAGTATCTGTTACAACTGCTCACTGTACTAGAGCAAGTAGCTGTTACCAACTGTACACTGTACCACAGGGAATAGCTGTTATCAACTGCATACTGTAATACAGGAAGTATTTGTTACCAACTGCACACTGTACCACAGGAAGTAGCTGTTACCAACTGCAGACTGTACTAGAGAAATTAGTTGTTACCAACTGTACACTGTACTACAGGAAGTATCTGTTACCAAATGCACACTGTAATACAGAAAGTAGCTGTTACAAACTGCACAATGTACCACAGGAAGTAGCTGTTACCAACTGCACACTGTATCACATGAAGTATCTGTTACCAACAGCACACTGTACCAGAGGAAGTATATGTTACCAACTGCACACTGTACCACAGGAAGTAGCTGTTATCAACTGCACAGTGTACTAGAAAAATTAGCTGTTACCAACTGTGCACTGTACCACAGGAAGTATCTTTTACCAACTGCACACTGTACGACAGGAAGTAGCTATCAACTGCACACTGTAATACAGGAAGAATCTGTTACCAACTGCACACTGTACTAGAGAAATTAGTTGTTACCAACTGTACACTGTACTACAGGAAGTATCTGTTACAACTGCTCACTGTACCACAGGAAGTAGCTGTTATCAACTGCACACTGTACCACAGGAAGTAACTGTTACCAACTGCACACTGTACCACAAGAAGCATCTGCTACCAACTGCACACTGTACCACAGGAAGTAGCTGTTAACAACTGCACACTGTACCACAGGAAGTATCTGTTATCAACTGCAAACTGTACCAAAGGAAGTATCTGTTATCAACTGCACACTGTAATACAGGAAGTATCTGTTACCAACTGCACACTGTACCACAGGAAGTAGCTGTTATCAACTGCACACTGTAATACAGGAAGTATCTGTTACCAACTGCACACTGTACTAGAGCAAGTAGCTGTTACCAACTGTACACTGTACCACAGGAAATATCTGTTACCAACTGCACACTGTACCTCAGGGAGTTACTGTTATCAACTGCATTTTGTAATACAGGAAGTATCTGGTACCAACTGCACACTGTACCACAAGAAGTAGCTGTTACCAACTGCACACTGTACCACAGGAAGTAGCTGTTACCAACTGCACACTGCACCACAGAAATTTACTCAAAGTACTACCTTCTTAAGTGGATTCCCAACTGAAATGTCGGTACTCAAAATGCCAAGTACTGACATAAAGAAAAAGAAAGATTGAAAATCCAGAAGAAGAGTGAAGACTCCAACCATCCAAATTTATGTATACTAACTTCAAGACTGCTACACGAAGAAATAGGCATCTCAGATTTAATATACAGGTCTATTTTTTCAGCTGTTCTGTCTCTGTGTTTCGGGACCCACTGTACTTGCTGTTGGTATTTCAAATGGTTACTGGTTAAGTGACAGGCTCAGGGATACACAGCAAGCAAATGAAGGATGAGGAAATCAAACGGTGTACCACAAAAAGTATCTGTTACCAACTGCACACTGTACCAAATTAAGTACCTGTTACCAATTGCACACTGTACCACAGGAAATAGCTGTTATCAATTGCACACTGTAATACAGGAAGTATCTGTTGCCAACTGCACACTGTACTAGAGAAAGTAGCTGATATCAACTGTGCACTGCCCAACAGGAAGTATCTGTAAAAACTGCAGACTGTACCACAGGACGTAGTTGTTATCAACTGTGCATTGTAATACAGGAAGTATCTGTTACCAACTGCACACTGTGCCACATGAAGTAGTTGTTAGCAAATGTAAACTGTACCACAGGAAGTATTTGTTACCAACTGCACACTGTACCACAGGAAGTAGCTGTAACCAACTGCACACTGTACCACATTAAGTATCTGTTACCAACTGCACACTGTACCCCAGGAAGTATCTGTTATCAACTGCAACCTGTACCAAAGGAAGTATCTGTTATCAACTGCACACTGTATTACAGGAAGTATCTGTTATCAACTGCACACTGCACTAAAGAAAGTAGCTGTTACCAACTGTACCACAGGAAGTATCTGTTACCAACTGCACACTGTACCACAGGAAATATCTGTAACCAACTGCACACCTACTGATACGTGCTGCTAATCCACTGAGGAAAAACACATTTCTCCTTTAAGGATGGGCATATAAACATCTTCTGCTCACTGCATTCCTCCCTGCCCAGCCCCCTGCCCTCTTGCCCCTGTATTTCTAATGGAATACAGGTTGACTGGATTGAAGTCATGCCGTTGCCTCTCTGTGCCACAGGACCAGGCGACATATAAACTTATATACACATAGATGCCCCTCTTACAAAAACAATGGAAAGGACTTTGTAGAAACACCATAGCAATTCCCTTCTTTATTGTATTTAGTTTTATGTTCATTGCTTAACGGAGCTGGGAAACTAATTATGATGGACCTTTTTTCAGGTTCAGCCTGAGTGCATGACAAGTATAAAATATACAAAAAGCTATTTCAAACTTAACTCGAAAAAAAAAAAAAAATATATATATATATATATATATATATATATATATATACACACACACATACACACACACACACACACACACACACACACACACACACACACACACACACACACACACACACACGAACACACTGTGGAGAAACATTGTAAAAGATATTCACATAATTTACACTCTGCAGGATATGCTGTTGTTTAGGGTAACAGAATACTGAGAAAGAATAACTTGCGGGTACAGTTTAAAGACAGCAGAGTAAGTCAGTAAGGAAAAGACAGTGAAGTTAGTGAAATAAATAGAAAACAGTCAGAGTTAGAATATAATGGGAAGGAAATGGAAAAT